>NC_056741.1:879932719-880232719 GCF_019279795.1 Protopterus annectens
CAGCCCAATGGCCTATGTAAGCCTAGCCAACAAGGTTCCCTGGCTTTCGCCACCCAAGAAAGTTATTTTCCTGTGCCCCTGTTGAGCAGAGACACAGAAGTGCTCCCCAGGGTGAATTTCCTATTTCCCATCCACGCATCAAGATTTTTCTTGAAGAGTGCTAATGAGGAACTCTGTTTGACATAGATGGGTAGCTTGTTCCAGAGTATGGGAAGTCTCTGGGACTGGAATCTATCCCTCCAGCATGTTCTATTTATTGTGGTGACAAGGTTTAGGTCCCTACAGCGTGTAGCTCGGGGGGGAGGGGGGGATTGGGATTTCCTTAGCTGTAGCATGTCCAACAACTCTGGGTATGACATAACTTCGTAAGTTGGACAGAGATCACCTTGGAGTAGGCAATATGCTATGGAGTAAACCTAGAGTTTTTTTAGATGGTCAGCGTAGGGCATCTGTTTGAGTCTGGTAATCCTCTTTGTGAGGTACTTTTGTGGCCTTTCCAGCTATTGCAGATGTTTTGTGAGATACATTCCAAAAGGGGCATTGTACTCTATAATGGGTCTAATGAGAGCTGAGTATAGGGGAACAATAACCTCTTTTTTCCTGGATGAGAACCCTTTTGTGATGAAGTGTGCCATGTAGAAGGATTTCCTGACTACTGTGGCGATTTGATTATAAAAGGAGAGACTACTGTCCACCTGAGTCCCAAGGTCTCTTATCACACATTCAGCATTAAGTAGGCTGCCGCCTATGTGGTAGTTCATGGGCACAGAGTTTTTCCAAAGGGGATGACAATGCACTTTTTGGCATTGAGCTTGAGGCCATGGCTCTGACATCTGTCTCGGTGAGGCCCTTCTGTAGGATGTCCACGTCATTTGGGGACTCAACTATGGCATTTAATTTGCAGTCATCTGCGAACTTCGTTAGTCAGAGACCTTCTGTGTTAGCCTGTATTTCAGAGAAGTAGATACCAAACAGGAGAGGACCCAGGACTGAACCCTGTGGTACTCCACTTGTCACTGGTTGGAAGTCAGATTTGGAGTCTGCAACTTTTACAGTGTGGGTTCTGTCAGTGAGCCAGTTGGCAACCTATCTTATGATGAAGGGATTTATACTCAGTTTAGTGAGTTTATTTATAATTCCAGAATGAGGGATGGAGTCGAAAGCCTTGGCGAGGTCAAGATAGGCTGTGTGAACCACCTTATCCTTGTCAATGGCTTTGGTGACTGTTTCAAAGAAGTCGATCAGGTTCAGGAGGCATGATCTGCCTTTCACAAACCTGAACTGGGTGGGGTCCAGAGTTTGGAGGTTACCAATGTCTTTGTTTATGAGTTCCATGGCCTTGCAGACCAGCCTCATCAGGCTAATAGGCGATAGTTCCCGGGGTCCATGGTGGCTCCCCCTTTGTGGAGTGGGATAACTGTTGCTATGCATCTTTCAGTGGCTACAAAGCCTGCTGCAAGGCTATGACTGAACATGGTACTTGGGTGGGGAGCCAGTTCATTCTGAAGTTTGTGTAAAACGCAGCCTGGGATGTTGTCCGGTCCCATGGATGCTGCGTTCCTGGCTTTAGACAGTGTAGTTTTTACCTGGGTAGTTGTGATTACAGGGACTCTGCTTTCATCTGGTATAGATATGGGACCTTTAGGGGGTGAGAAGGGGGTAAAGTTAGCACTGAACCCATCTCCCAGGATGTTGGCAATATTAGTTGGTTCTGTAATTTTCATGCCATTGTGCTGCAACTCAGAGCAGATCTGGGTGTTGCCATTGAGATTCTTGACATAGCTATAGAATGCTTTGTGGTTGTCCTTAGAATCAGTGGCAATCTTGTTTTCATAGCTAGCTTTGGTGGATTTTATGAGGGATCTCAGCTTCTTACTGAGGCTGACCAGGGAGCTTCTCCACTCACTGGATTTTACTCTCTTTTGCAACAGTTTCTTCCTTCTGTTGTTGAGTTTGTTTATAGCAGGGGACCACCAGATTGGCTTCATTTTTTTGGAGGATAGAGTCTTGGTTCTGTTAGGGATAGCACGATCCATGCACTTGTGTAAGTGTTTATAGAGTGCGTTTGTGTAGGATTCAGAAGTCATAACTGTATTGTCCATCTGCATGGGTGTCGTGAAGTTCGCCATGTCTGTCTTGAAAAGCATGAAGTTGGCTCTGGAGAATTTTTTTTACAGTGGTTTCCTTACTGGAGGGTGGGGCAGGATGTGGATATTTATGGTGATTAGCTTATGGTCAGATCTGACCAACGAGGGGCTGACTTCAGGTGTGGAACACCGGTCACTCATGTTGGTAATGACTGGGTCTAGGATATTGTTGCCCCTGGTGGGGGTGTGGATAAGTTGATCCAAAGCACTGGAGTTTATGAATTCTAGAAAGCGTTGAGTGAGGGAGTAGTTTTCCCAGTTAATGGTGGGGTAGTTGAAATCACCCATTATTAGGGTGTTTGGTTGAACCCTAACATTTTCCAGTATATCAAGAAAAGAGGAGTGGGAATCCTGGGGCATGGTTGGGGATCTGTAGCAAGCTACAATTTGAATTGCAGTTTTGCCAAGAGTTAGTTGCACTTGGATAATCTCGGATGCATTATGTTGGGCATCTAGGCTGGAGGCGTGGATATCCTTACTGAATATGGACACACCTCCACCTCTGGTGTTCCGGTCCAGGTCAGATGGCCAAAAGGTGTGGTATGAGTTATAGCCTGGTAGTGCAGGGGTGCTCTCTGCAGCCTTGAACCAGGTCTCAGTCACTGCACATATATCGATGTTCTCCATTTTAAGGAGTGCCTCGAGTGAGTGCATTTTGAGGTTTAGACTTCTAGCATTGAGTAACATTACCCTCAGTTTTTGCTTGCCTGTACCTGTTATGGTGCTGAATTTGTCATTTGAATCTTGCCTACAAAAGGCACTATAGGGGTGGCAAGAGCCTTAGCCAGTATCCAGAATCCCAGAGGCGAAAGGTGCAGGCCATGTCTGGCAAAGCATTGCGGCCTGTCGACCATGTCGTCTCAGGCAGACATATACTGGATCCCCTTAGAATGACACCAGAAGTTTAGTCAATCATTTTGTCCTTATACTGCGGTATCACTCTTGGAGATGACAGGATGCTACTCAGGGCTAGAGTCATACCTGCCTGGACTACAAGATCGGAGAGCTCTTCCATGTCTCTTTTCATGTAGTCCAGGGCAATGACACAGTCATATTTGTACTTGTTGTGGAGTGACCTGTGGGTTATGTAGTGGATCTTGGCACCAGACAGGCAGCTGACGGTAACCTTCTCCTTGTTTAGCCTGGTGAGTGGAACATCAGTGTGCCTGACTATAGAGTCAGCTATGACTAGTGTGTTGGGTACATTGTTTTGCCTTATGAGTCTGTGGGCTATGTGTCATTTGGGTTGTGTTGGGAGTGGAGGTTGCTTGCGTTTCTGCTTTGGAGTTCTCTGTTGCTTGGGCAGATTATTATTGAGAGTCTCCACTAATGTTTTTGTGTTTCTACGTGTGGATTTTGGTGGTGTAGGTTTAGTGGGACTATGTGATGAGTGTGGTCTGGTGCAAGTGTTTACCTTCTTCTCTTGACTGTCAAGTTCAGTCTTGGTTGGAGACAGCTTTGCCTCCAGTTTGGCTAGTAAGTGCATCTCTCACAGGTTGTAGTGTTGGGTGGTAGGAGGAGAGGGTTGTCTGTGTACATGAGGCAATTGCTACATTGCCCCAATATGCCCAGATTCATCAGGAAGACAGGAGAAAACACCGGGAGCTGTCCCTTGGACATGCCTGGATAAACCCTATTTTCCTCTTGACAAATGAGGAAAGTAAGTAGAAGAGCTGTTTCCCTCTAAGCAAATGAGGAAGGTTGAGTGCTGTAGTGATTTGTAGCTTATTTAGTGCCTACAACAAGTTGTGAACCAGTGCTGAGCAGAAAAAAGCAAATTCAAGTGCTAAAATTGAGAATCAGGCTAGTTCTACGATACTGAGTAGAGTGATAGGAATTTGAGTCTGTCTGTATAGGACAGGTGTTGGAGGCCATGGATTCTCTTTGTGAGGTATTTCAGTGGCCTTTCTAGTTTGTGCAGATGCTTGGAGAGGTACATGAGGGAGGAGTATAGAGAGGTAATAACCTCCTTTTTTCTGGATGCAATCCCTTTACTTATGAGATGAACCAAGTAAAAGGCTTTTCTGACCATGCCGCAACATGATCGTCGAATATGAGGTTGTTATCAATCTGAGTGCCCAGGTCTCTCAACACAGGTTGTGTGCTTAGGGGATTGCCACTGATGTGGTAATCAGTAGGGTTGTGTTTTTGCTGAATGGTATGATGATACAGTTTTTTTTGCATTTAGCTTGAGGCCATGACTTTGACACCAGTCCTTAGTTGCTGTGAGACTGTCTTGCAGTATGTTAACATTGTTTGGGGAGTCAATGACAGCACCCAACTTACAGTCGTCGGCACACTTGGTCAGCCACAGGCCTTTTGTCTTTACCTGTACCTCCAAGAAATAGATGCCAAACAGTAAGGGTCCCAGGACAGATCGCTGGGGAACTCCACTAGTGGCAGGTCTGCTGTCGGGGGTGGAGGTGCATATTTTGACTTTGAAGATCCTGTTGGTGAGCCAGTTGGCCACCCACCTGATGAGATAGGGATTTTTGCCAAGTTGTGCTAGCTTTTCGATGATGCCCAAGTGGGGGATTGTGTCAAAGGCCTTGGCCAGGTCAAGGTAAGCTGTATGTAGTGACTTTCCCTTATCCAAGGCCTTGGTGACAGCCTCAAAGAAGTCAACCAGGTTCAACAGGCAAGATCTGCCCTTGACGAATCCGAACTGGGCAGGGTCACGTGCTTGGAGAGTGCCGATGTCCTTGTTTATGAGATCCATAATAATACGCTCCATGGCTTTACAGATCACACTTGTCAAGCTAATGAGATGAAAGTTTTCAGGGTCAGTAGTGGCACCACCTTTGTGCAAGTGGATGACAATGGCGATTCTCCACTCTGTTGGAATGAAGCCAGTACTTAGGCTGTGGTTGAATAGGGTGCTCAATGGCGAAGCCAGTTCTTGCTGGAGATGGTGCAGAATACATCCTGGGATACTATCAGGTCCCATGGAAGCTGTGTTTTTTTGCCTTGGATAGGGCATATTACACTTGATGTATGGAGATGTGAGGTGCAGGACAAGTATTGGGGATGTCAAAAGGGCCTTTGGGGGGATAGGGGGAGTTTGCACTGAACCTATCTGCTAGCAGGTTGGCTAAGTCAACTAGCTACCATACAAAGGGAATGCATTTAAAATGTCAAACATAGCTTACTCTCTCACCTCTTATAACATTTAAAATACATACCCTCTAGCATTCACTTTTTGTACTCTTCTTTTCCATCTTTGTTAATGACACCACACTGTCCCATATGTATGTAAACTTCTGATGTGCATGAAAGATCTGGTTATCTACTATCTAAACATTCAAGGAAATGCACTATTTCACATTCACTGGCTACTTTGACTTCTTTGTAAGTAACTTAAGGACAAAGATTAACAGCAAAAGCTTCAGATGTGTAGCCAGTTTCAATTATATCTTTCATTCAGTCTTTGACTTAAAGCAATTTGTTCAGTTAAAAAAATGTTTACCTTAACACCACCGTATGTGGTGATCAAAGTGCCAAATAGTACCAAATAGTACTCCCCCCCCCCCCCCCCCCATCAGCAAAGATTTTCAGATACTCCTTTTGAAATGGTAAAGTTTTGAATGAACCAACCCTAATGTAGAGCCACTGAACACAAACAGTAAAGTCTGACTTCAGTGACTTAGAGACTTTACAGAAAGCATGATGTACATCCACAAACTTTAATGGGTATATCTTCTTGCCTGTGCAAACAAGTCTATTACAGTCTAAGGGCACACCTCATGTTATTCCTTAGTTGACCTCACTAAGGAATACACCAAATTTACCTGGGCTGTGGTTTAATAAAAAAAAGTATATGAAGCTTTTTATTAAAAAAAAAAAACAGCTCAAATAAATATGGAAACAAAGCTATATGAGTACATTGGGGCACTTGTAGGTTCCTAGGAGATTGCCAGGCTAACAGCTCAAGAGCCTTTACAAGTCTAGCCAATATAACCCAATTTTACCCAGTATGTGGGCCCCTAGGGGGAGGTGGATGGCATGGGTTTGTGCCTATGCCTTGAGTATTTTACAGCTTTTACAAATTTTCCTTGTCCATAAGGGACATAGGTGCTATCCCAGGTGTGAGTTTATGATTCCTCATCCATCAATCCAAATTGGTCTTTAAGAAGGCCAGGGAAGGACTCTGCTGAATGTGACTAGGAAGCATATTCCAAAGATTGAGCAATCCCTGAGACATGCATCTGTCTCTAAAGCATGTTCTGTTTGATTCACTGACTAAATTTAGATTCCTAGAATGGGTGATCTTCATACTATTTGCCTTGAGGATGTGTATCAGCTCCAACAGGGCTGGATTTGTGAGTGCCTTGTAGGTAAGGCATAGGCCCCCGCTTAATAGTAAATAGGAGATAGAGTAAAGGGAAATGGCCTTCAGTTTATATGCATAGGACATGTTATTAACACCCTGTATTTTCTTAGTGAGGAACCTTTAAGGTCAGTCCAGCTGTTGTAAGTGCCTAGTGAAGTACATTCCAAATGTCTCACTGTACTCAATTATTGGCCTAATGAGGGCTGTGTACTGTGGGATTATAATCTCCCTGGATCTGGATGCCATACCTTTACTTATAAGTTGTGCCACACAGAAGGACTTCCTTACCAGTGTATCTGTGTATCTAGATCCCTCACCTCAGCGTCTACTCTTAGGGGTGTGTTGTTAATGCTGTAGTTAGTGGCGGTGTTTGATTTTCCAAGGGGTATGATAATGCATTTCCTGACATTTAGTTTCAGGCCATGGTTCTGACACCAAACATTTGCCTGATTTAGACCCTGAAAGATATCTACATTCTTAGGGGATTCAATTATTGCCCCCGCTTGTGGTCTCCTGCACATCTTGTCATTCAGAGGCCCTCCACATTGGCCTTGGTGTTAGAGAAGTATACTCCAAACAGGAGAGGTCCCAGCACTGAGCTCTTGGGCACACCATTCTTGCTGGAACTGGATTCAGCCACTTTAACCAACATGCATCCTGTCCATGAGCCAACTGGTTATCCATCTGGTAATGTATGGGTTTATGCCCAGTTTTGTGAGTTTACTAATAATACTTGAGTGGGGAATTGTGCCAAATGCCTTGGCCAGGTTGAGGAAGGTAGTATATACTGTTTTTCCCTCATCCATGGCCTTAGTGACTTTCTCGAAGTCCATCCAATTTAGTAGGCATGACCTGCATTTGACAAAGCTGAATTGGGTCAGGTCCAGTGTTTAGAGGTTTCCTATGTCATTATTTATCAGGTCCATGACCATTCTTTCCATGGCTTGACAATAAGACTAGTCAAGCTTATGGGTCTGTAATTTCTTGGGTCAGTTGACTACCCTCCCTTTATGCAGGAGGATGACCTTGGCTGTTCTCCATTCTATTGGGAAAAAGCTGGTATGGGGCTGTGGTTAAATCGAGATCCTATTGGTCCTTTTAGGTCCTGACTTAAGCTATTTAAGAGACTACCTGGTATATCATCAGGTCCCACTGAAGCCGTGTTTTAGCTCTGGAGAGTGCAGTGGCTACCTGTTCACTGGTGATAATTGGCAGAGGAGTGGTGGAGTATATTTCTTGGTGGACAACCAGGGGTGACGGGGAAATGAAATCTGAGCTGAATTTATCAGTCAACAAACAGTTTTGCTATATCTTCTGGCTGAGTATAGGAGATGCCATCTATAACTAATTCTGCACATTGTTGAGTGTTGCCCTTAAGACTGCAGAGATAACTGAAAAATGCCTTATGGTTATCCTTAGAATTGAAGGCAATTTTGACCTCAAAGTCTGCTTTTAGAGATTTGTTCCCTGACTTGCTTCTTTATACTAGAGGGACTCATTGCTCTGTTGTGCACATTCCCTCTTATTTCTCTATAGGATTTTCTTCCTTTTGTTGTATAATCTTTTAGGACTAGGGGTCCACCAGGGCGGCTCATTTTCGTGGTTTGATCTGGGTTTATTTTGGTATGGTCATTTCTACACAGTTGTTTATGTGGTCATACAGGGCTTCTGTGTACTTCTCTGCATAGGCTTCTGTGTTTTCTGAATTTTAAGGAGCTTGGAAACTAGCTATGCCATAGGATGTAGGAGATAGTTTACCTTAGAAAAGTTCTTGGGGTTCGGTGGGGGGAAGTCTAGTTTTACTTCAACTTTCACGGAACCTTGAGATATGATCTTACCAGTAAGGACATCACATATAGGGGTGCAGTGCTCTTCCACATTTTTGAGTATCAGATCTAAGGTATTTGTTCCCCTAGTGGGAGTGCAGACCAGTTTCTCCAGGGTATTTGAATCCACAAAGCTGAGAAATCGTTAGGCCTGTGTGTTAGTGGTTATGTATTCCTCCCAGTTAATGGAAGGGTAATTAAAATCGCCCATGAGAATGGTATTGTGCTGGATGGTGAAGGTTTCAAGTAACTCTAGGTATGATATAGGGATGTCCTGGTTGATGGAGGTGGATCTGTAGCTAGCAAGAATATGGTAATGGATTTTTCCCATGGTTCATTGGACATGTAGTAGCTCAAGCAGGTCATATAGTTTGACCAGCCTTGAGGTGAGCTTAGCTTTTATGTAGATACACCTCCTCCTTTTACTCTATCATTTTCAGTGGGTGAATAGAATGGTTGATATGTGTTATAGCCATGCATTCAGTTCCACGATGTACCTTAGAAAATGAACAAATCTCTAACTTGCAAACAAACATTTCCTGTCAGTTTCTCGGCCTTCAGATATTTGGGTCTTACAACAGATCAGACCTTAACTCTGACACTCTTATTAGATGAGTTCATATAATTGCACACATTAACTGTGATATTGTATTCTCTAACTCCCAGTACAAATATCTATAAGGAGAGATTCAAGTCTCACTCTTACGTCTGGTTTTCCAGTTCCCTACTAGGGCTGCTCCCTCATACTGATTCAAATGCATCCCCTGCCAAAGGACACATTCCTCATTCTTTGGTTATCCTGCCAGCAGGGTATATGATACAACATGAATTTAAATAACATGCAACAACTGAACCATTCTTACTGTAAATTATACACTTCCTAAGGTAAGAAGGGTCATGCAGAGAAGCATCACTACACTAATTTAAAGAGGAAAATGAATCTGAACTTGTCGCCATTAGTAATATCATGGCCAGTTAACAAACCAGCAAAAACTAAATAACTGGCACTTACCAGCATGTGCTCTGAATTCACATTATCGCTCTCAGTAGGAAAGCGAAACACACGCCTCTACGGTCACTTCCAAATACCAAAAAATCTTCAAGACAAAAATAAATAAATTAAAAAATAATAAAAAATGTGCAAAGCAGTGTACATTTTAACAGAAGCACATGAACTGAACAGACTGTGAATACAACATTTAGGCAAACCCGAATAAGTACAAAACAAAAGATTAATTTAAAAACCATTAAACTTCACTTTACATAAACCTGTTGTATAAGGCCATTAAAGCCATGATCATTAGTGATTAAGGCTGTTAAGGCACTTGTCATTACCACATTAATCACAGCTCATATCTTTTACCCATATTGATATGATCACATTTTTCTACTGAAGTTATCCTCTTCTGTTTTACACCAAGAGTAAGTTATTAACTTATCCTGTTTTGTTATACCCTTTTATCTGCACTGACTAATCTCAGTTAGCTTTTGGCACAGTGTGGCAACTGCCTCGTCCTTACTGAAAACTCTTTTACTACCTCATCATAATTCAGACTGTGAGAGGTATAAGTATTTACCTAAGTAGGCGGCTAACATTTCACCTCAGAACACATTTGGTAAACACAATAAATAGACACACTGTACAGAGCACATTCAGTAAACCAACTTACACTGATGTTGTTAAGTGAACACTACTTAAGCCTCCCACGTTAAAGACCTAAGAAATGTCAGACATGATGGTTAGGGTTGGTATAGTGATTAAAATGTTTAACTCACATACACAAAGTACAGGGCTTGAATCTCACTTTTGGGGAAATGCGCTAGGGTTAAAATGGCCCACAAGAGCAGCTAGCCTAGTACTTACCTATGAACATATTAGGTCACACAGCACCCACCTTCACCCTCCACACCTAGAGCAAGTACACATACCTCTAACAGTCACAAGGGTGCAGAGTGCAGACTCTCAGCCTAACTCACCTATATTTCCTTCCCCCTCCTTTCGCACAGTTTTAGCCACTTCATTCTTCATACTTGAAATGCCCTGCTCTTACGTTACAATGTCACTTACACTAACAGTAACTCTTTTGGAATTAGAGAGACTCATACTGAGATCAGCTCTTTTGGAAACTCACCCAATGTCTTTGCCAATAAATCATTCTCTTTATTTTTTTCCAATAGCAGCTATACTACTATGTTTATATGTCTTTAACAGTAAACCATTGTCTTTAATGTCCTACAGCAGCTGCAGTAATTTTGATTACATTACTTCTTTATCTTACATATTACTTAAATCTGCGATTGTCTTAATATTGTCTCTACTGTAGGTTTTCTCCCTGGGCCCCACTGAAAACAGGTACCATTGCCATAGTCAGACCTTCCATGTAAACAAATGCCAATCAATCAATAAATAAATACATTTTCTCAAACACTGCCTTGCACAAATTAATTTTTTACTCACAGCCTGAGAAAGTACAACCCTAAAAGATACGCAACCAGTACTTTGTGACTAATAACAGACCTGTTTTTCTACAAACAGTCATTATGGCATGATTTACTTAAGGCAGATATAGATTTATTTTCTTGAAAGCTCAGAAAACTGATGAATATGACAGCAAAGAAACCTGTCACAGACAGATAATGTAGATGTACATGCTTCAGTTTTTAAAATACACTTCCCTTACCACTTGAGGAAAAAAGAAACTACTAACAAAATGCAAACGTTAGGTTTCTTTATTCTAATTTGTGACAATGCCAGTAGTTCAGGAATGTTAGGTTAGCTTTTAGAATTATCCATCTTATTATACGTTTTATTTATTTTACATTTGTTTACTCAGAAAGTCTGACTGGGCAAAACCCATTTTCAATGGAGGCCCAGGAAGAAAAGCTCCAAAGCTCCACAAAAAGTGACAGTACATACATTAGTAACAGTAAATACAACATGACAAACAATATATACAACATAAGATACAGCAAGTCTAACAGTAGATACATCAGATATAGAACTTAACATAGTGATATTATTAACATAGAACATATGAGCATTAACTTACATTTGTAAAGGGAAAATAATTCTAAATTTATCACACATTTAAGAAAAAAAAGAAAACTCATAATACAAATAAGATCACTGTCCAAGAGACACACTGAATTATTCATGGACAGTGCACTTATCATAACAGGAGATCAGCCAGGGGTGTTGCATGAGCAGAGCCAAGTATCAGATCGTTTTTGAGTAGTTTTTTTAAGTGTGTTGTCAGTGGTTCTAATATTATGGGGGAGGGAGTTCCAGGTTTTTGAGATGTAGGAAGAGTATAAGGAGTCTCCTGCAGTGTTGTCAGTTTTAGAGACTTGCAATAAAGATTTACTTGATGATCATAGTGTTTGAGTGTTAGAGTAAGGTTGTAGTAAGTTTTGGAGAGCTGTTTTTTTTTGGGGGGGGGGGGGTTATAGAGTAATTTGTGGGCCATGATTAATTGATTGTATGCAAGAAGCTGAGGTAGTTCAAGCCAGGAGATTTTTTTGAGGCTAGACAGTGATGTGACCTGTGCAATGATCCAGTGGCAAATTTAGCTATTTTGTTGTATTCTATTTATCTAAATTATTTATTTATTTTTTTTTTTTTGAGGTTGAGGAGGATGGGAGAAGCATATAATAGAGTTGCTAGTAGGTGGGGTTTTGGGTATGGCAGCTCTTGTGGAGACTTGTTAAAAATTTTTGGTTTCTGTAAAGGGTGCGCATTTTTTGTGGACCTTTTAAATTGTTTGTGATATATGCAAGTCAAATCTTAGCTTATCATCTACAATTACTCCTACTAGTTTGGTGGTTGGTTCGGGTGTAATCCATTATGTTGTTACTAGCTGTGATATGGAACTGTGGGAGGAATCTACTAGGTTGAAAGATCCTAAGTTTTGCTTTTTTGGGATTAAGGATAAGTTGGGAGTTACCATGTTTCAGTTTCGGTAAAGGCCTGTTGTGTTTTGTCCTGAATTTGTTGCATGGTAGGGGCTGTACATATTAATGCTGAATCATCTGCATATTGGATAATGGTGGAAAATGAGGTGGCTGAGTTGAGGTTATTAGTGAATATACTGAAGAGAAGAGGGCCAAGTATGGATTCCTGTGGGACCCCAAGGGGAATAGGAAGAAGTGTGGACAGGACATATTGCCACTTAACTGCCTGCTGACGACCTGTTAAGCAACTATGGAACCATGAAGATTGTATCCTTTAGGTATGAGAGAGCAGTTAGAAGTTTGTTGTGGGAGACTGTCAAAGGCTTTAGACTTATCCAAGAAAACTGATGAGATAATTTATTTATTATACTTTATACACCAAAAAATGTTTTAAAAATGAAAAGCCTCTCTTGTGTGAAAGGTACAGGGATGAACAGATGGTATTACCCATGTCCAGTGAGATATGTTGGAGAGAGCACTAGAAAACTATGAACTACACCAGTTGATGGTTACTCTACAGCCCTAGATGGACTTGGTTACACTCAAAATACAAAGAACTTAGCAGAGATTATCCCAGAGCATTTTATTCACTCCTATACGGTTAGCATGCACAAACAATGCTTGACTCTGAGGTCACCTGCAAACATTTCCTGGACTGAACTGAACTGTAAAGGAAGGCATTTTGCTACAGTGATAACTCTAGTGAAAGGGGTCATGACCTGCCTTATGAAATACATTGTGATGTCTGATAATGACATGGAGTTAAATTCCACAATGGTTCTTTGTCATTGAAACAGAACATTAGTAAACACAGATTATGCCATTGCTGTGTAGTTTGTTTATTTTTTACATAATAACTTAAGAGGTTTTGAGTTCATAGGTAGTTATTAGGTATGTAGTCCAGGAGACCACCGAGGAGCTTAGACTAATTTTCCCAGAACACTGTCTGGTTAAATGGCTTGCATATTTGGCAAAAGGAGTCTGAGAGAATCAAACAGAGGATTACAGAAAGCAGCCAGTTAACTGCTTACAGCCTTAATCCTCTGCACGGGCTGCCACTCTAAAAACCTTAAAACTAGAATACACACATAGATGAAGAGTGATGCCTCAGTGGCACGAGGTATGGAACAGTATACATGCAGTATCCCTTGAAATCAGCTCATGTTTTCTTTTTTAAACATGTTATTTTTTATTTATATTTAGTTATATTTGCTAACTGGGGTTGAGCACTGATCTCGAAGGTCCTTTTTTCAGGCTCAGCTCGAGAGCACAGTCTGGTTAAGTGACTTCCTCAAAGTCACACAATTATGCAATGAGGGCTGAGGAAATCAAACCCTGTACCACTGGACCACAGGAAACAGCTGGCTAACAACTCTAATCCCACGCACCACATATCAGACAGCATTGTTATAACTGTATTTTACTATCTTCTTTTTACAATTTTTTTATGACAGTTGAGCAATTCAGTACTACAGCAACTGTTTTCCTTTACACTGTTCATGTCCTCAGCAGCACATATGGTTCTTATTTCATGTTGTGCCTGAACCATGTTTTGCTGACTAGTATCAGATAAGAACAAAGGATTGTAGATCACAGTACACAGAAAGAACTTGTAACATGAAACCATTCAACAAGTAAAGCAAGAAAAAACAGCAGGACGCATACTGTGGCTTAGTGTTGTGTAAAGAGCATAAGCAATTACACAGAGACCTACAAAAAAGGCATTAATAATGCTGACTCGCATAGCATAACTAAAGCTAGCTCTAGTTTGTAAGACATCATAAAATTCCTGGCTTATCTTGTGCAGTCATGTCCTCTGCAGTCAGTGGAGTGAGCACATTTTTCTGCACACACAGAAGTCATGGCTACAGTACTGTACCATTATTAAGTTTCACAAGCTGTCCCATTGTTAAGATAGTCAGCCTTGCTAAGATGTTAAAAAGCTGTAGTTAGTAAGGGAAGAATACATCTAACATTCAGCACAATACTTTTATTCAGGCAAAATCTGAAATTAAGCCAGTGACACACTGGCATTTTTTTTTTAAATATTTTTTTTAAATAGATGTAGAAATCAGAAAAAAACAGGAATATGAATGCAGGTGAGGACCATGTGATCCATACAGCTTCATTTCCATGTACTCATTATGCCTAATGTCTAGAGACTTTACTTTTTCCCACCTTCCACATCAAACATAATAACTTCTACAACTCCTTTATAGTGTTACTACTGCCCTTTATTTTCACACGACGCTGATATTTTTGCTTACCAGCACCGAAGGACTCTCTGTACTGCACATTTATATAAATAGAAAGTTGTACTGTTCTTATGTGTTTAACTGTAGACCTTATTAATCAAATTATTTTTGGTTAAACACAACAATGAAATGACCAACATGAACAGTGAGAGAAAACACTAAAGGGGTGCTGTTAGGAAGGTTTTCCCCCATACAGAATACATGGAACATGCACTGAAAATCTTTTAGGCTATACAAGTCAAATGATGAAAGAATATTCAAAAATACAAGTGACAGACCTTCATCTACAACTTGCCCAATACCTGTAGCTCTAAATGATCAGAAAGGCGATGATCACAGCCTTAAGTCTGTATATTTGACTGTTTATTAGAACTATATGCTGTAGTAGTACTCCCCCGCAACAGAAAATGCAAACACGTATCCCACCATTTCTAATGACTGGAATTCTGCCAGCCGTTTCATGCTTAGATAGCTACCCCCCAAATCCAAGTCTTTATCTAGCTCACTTACAAAACAGCCATCATCACAACAATAACACAACCAGAAACAGACGTAGATGTGTCAAGCGATTTAGAATCATCAGTAATCAAGGAATAAACAGCAACATAACAAATGTGGCCAGCCCACAGGTGCAGCTGCACTAAGTGGATCCCGGTTTGAATAGTAGCCTGAATGCTGAATGGCTAGCTTGTGGAAGAAAGGAAAGAATGGCTGCTCTCCTTCCTTCTACGGAGGCGTGGTTATTTACCACTACTGGTGCATCCTCTAGTGGAAAGCAGTGGACCAAATGAGGCACACTGAGTATATAATCACTCAAACTTGTCACACGTACTGGTTTAATGTCCTACACCATCTGTAACTCATAACATATTGTCTCATGGCATATTCAGATAGGTCCAGAGAAAAGTGGACAAATTAGGATAGCATTAAGGGAAATGTAAAATGGTTATGTATGCATACTCACATTTCACTATCCCATCCATGGCTAGACAAAACTTTCTGTTCTGATGGTAAGACCCTCCTCCAATGAGTTCCTTCCGTGCCTTGCAGTTGCAGTACACTCCTAAAGTGGCATCATGAACAGATGCTGATAGCCACAAAGTTCACATGGTTGGGGTGCAGAGTAGTTTGCCAGGCCATCCTTCTGCATCACACATGCACACACATCTATGGACAATTTAGTAGTCACTAGTTTGCCTACTGCTTGTCTCTGCAATATGAGGGAACCCATATGAACAAAGGGAGGACATGCAGACCGTGCCCAGAAGTCACCCTAGCTGAGGATCAAACTGAAGAACCTCTTGCCATACAGTGACAATACCGCTCAAAGCACAGCTCTGCTCCCCTTCTTCCACTGAGTTACAGGGGTTCAAAGTGAATACAGGCGAAATAAAACCATATTGTGTTGGTGTCAACATGTCTGGTCCGGAGATAGAGACCAAGAGGAGATTAGTAAATCATCTAAGGTGTTTGTGTACCGAAGACTGTTAGTACAAATAAACCAATAATCTGTAATAGGAACGTTTGTTAATAGGGCGGCCACGGTGGTGCAGTGGTTAGCATTGTCACCTCACAGCAAGAGGTTCTCCGGTTCGATCCTCGGCTGGGGGTGCCTTCTGTGCGGAGTCTGCATGTCCTCCCTGTGGTCGCATGCGTTTCCTCCGGGTGCTCCGGCTTCCTCCCACATCCCAAAGACATGCTGCAGGTGGACTGGGCACTCTAAATTGGCCCTAGGTGTGCGTCCGTGTGTGTGTGCGCCTTCTGTGGAAGGTTGGGCACCGGGCTGGCAACTCGACACTGTAAAACTCCACTGCCAATCATTAGCGGACAGGTGATCCGCTGTGGCGACCCCTAACCGGGAAAAGCCGAAAGAAGAAGGAACGTTTGTTAATAGTCTGAGTATCTGCAACTCAGGTTTCATGTAAACATGAACATAATTTGACATACTGTTCTTTTATTATGCCTTCCGAACAGTATGCTACCTTGTTGAAAACAGGAAACTTTGCAAATGTCCTCTTTTTTACACTTTATGGATCTCCTAGACCTCCCTAAAGAGTTTTACACTTGCTCCAGCAATATGGGTTGCATTTGGTTTATGCAATGACATTTTGCAGACAGTGCAGTGGTGCAGTGGTAGCGTTGTTGCCTCACAGCAAGAGGTTTTCTGGTTCGATTCTCATCTGGGTGCCTTCTGTGCAAAGTCTGCATGTTCTCTCTGCATTCCCCTGGGTTTCCTCTGGGTGATCCAGTTTCCTCCCACATTTCAAAGACATGCATCTGGAGCATTTCTCCCTGGGCCTCCGCTGAAAATTGGCTTTGTTCCAAGTCAGACTTTCCTGGTAAACAAATGTTAAATTATTAAATACACTAACTTTATAAAAAAGCTATAGCCAGGGTGAAGTAAAACTCAGAAACAGAAAGCTTAGGTAAAAAGATAAATACAGAATCGTGAAACTGTTACAATTACAACCTCCTAACTCAAAATAAATCTGACTGCAGAAGTTAACAGGCAATAAAACAAGTAAGGAAAGATGAGATTCTGAACATTGACTCCTACATAACAACGAGTGAAGTATTTTTCTCTAAAAGTGTACAACTTTAATCCTATCCATCCTTCACCAACTTTATAGATGCACTTTCAACACTACAACAGCTATTATCAAAGTAATGTCTCCACAGAAGGAACAAGCAGGATGGAGAGATTTTGCACCTATGAGGGAAGATGTAGGATATGGAAATGATAATGTTAAGAGATATTGCTACTCATGCCTGCTGCCTCTTCTATGCGCAGCTACTTCACCTGCATCTGATGAAATCAAGTATACCATGCTAGTGGCGAACATTTCTTGTAGCAGCAGTGCTGAGAGTGATACTCCTACCATACTTCATAAATGAACCATGCAGGAATTCTGTTGTTGGATCCAGACACCTATCTCAGATATAGGGTCAGGTCTGTGGTAGCTGTGATCCAGATGACCTATGTTCAGTTAATGGCTTAAGTGAAGAGCAGCTGATTCAGGAAGAATGGGGGGAGATTCTGACCGTGACTTAGCCATTCTGAAGTGAGGGGATGGCAGCTTGGACCACTGCAATGATCAAGCCCTCAGCAGAAGCAGGGGTCCATGACAGACAATGTCAGGACTGGGAATGAGCACCCACTGAGCAGCATACATACTGGCAGGCAATGGATATGTGAGGAAGTGGGAATGCCACAGGGGTCTGCATTGTGGGATCTAAGTACACTCAGGCTTCTCTGGGGGACTCCGAAGGCCAGAAGGAGAACAGATCTACCCTTCATGGCAGCCTGGATGCCAGCCTACCACCATGCATTCACCTCAACTCATGAGATGTGATGGGAGAGCAAATGGACAGGATGAGGAGGAGGAGGGAGGCTTGATCACTGGCAGGCAAAGGAACATAAAGTACAAAGCAATGTCACTCAGTTTTCTACCATGACACTCATTTCTTCTCCCAAGTGATGCTAAACTACCCAAGATATATCAAGTTGCTTGATGTTGCATTTCCAGCCCCAGCTGATGTTTTCAGTTACACTGCTTGTTCCCATCCACATGCAGTAGACAATGCAGCTTGTAGCAATGAATATAGGTTGGAGAAAAAAGTCAAACTCCAAAATAAGTTTATTTATTTATGCATGTATGCTGCATTGATTGGGTTAGTTCCACTAGGCCTATGGACTATTTTCATGGGAGACCTAAGATTATATTTATACTGACTGGGGGGGAGTTTCCCATGGCACCAGAGAAATTCCACCACTCTTTATGAATGATCTGTTTTTTCATAGAAGATGTAATTGAACAAGTTATCTGTGAATTGTAACATGAAATGCAAAGTTTATGAGGAAAGTAAATGTACATTAAAAGACTATAATAAATAGAAAAGTGTTAAGACATGTCTTTAGTTACTGAATGTAGCAAAATTAAAGGATTTTTGAAGAAAAGTTTAAAACGTACATATAAATACAGGAAATAAAAATGTTACTATAGAAATGATTACACATGGGGATTATAGGATGAAAGGGGATAAGGAAACAGAGAACACTGACAAAATACTTTTATCAGTGGCATGTTTACTTGTTTGGACTTATGTCAAAAAATGCTGTACAGTAAAGAATGGAATTTGAATGATGTAACAAATTATGTTTTGGTTAGAAAGTGTGGGGGTGAAAAAATTATGTGATGTACTGAACTATTTTTCTTGTTTCATTTAGATATGTAAATACATAAAACATTTTACAATATGTGTACTATGATTTTATTCAAAATTAAATAAATAAAACAATTAAACCCCCCTATATCTGGCTCTGAGAAGGTTGTCACAAACATTGCACCTCACACACCATTCACACTATCACAGCTCACACCCTGATATATGGAAGTTCCCACCAGAAACGCACCAAAACACAAGAGACCTCCCACGCAAAAACACAAGAACACTTCTCAGATTGCACAACACACATTACACACACCAGTGTCTCACAACCTCTAAGGCCGAACTATAAACCCAACATATTAGTCATACGAGACTCGATTGTGCGACACACAGATGTACCCCTCACCAGGCTGGAAAAGGAGAAAGTTACAGTGAGTTGCTTGTCTGGTGCCAGAATCCGCCACATTATGTAAACACTCAAGTATTTCAACAACATGAACCCCTGTGACTCTGTCATTGTCCATGTTGGTGTGAATGACTTGAAACATACCTCTCTGGACTATACAAAGAGACATGATAAAGCTCACTGAATGTGTGTCCCAGGCAGGTATGTCCCTCGCCTTGAGCAGTATTTTACCATCACCCAAAATGATGCCTTGTTACAAAGAGAAAACGATTGACTTCAATAATTGGCTTAGTTTCTGGTGCCATTCCAAGGGGATCCAGTACCTGACAGCCTGAAATGACATGATCGATAGGCCTCGATGCTTTGCCAGAGATGGCTTTCATCCGTCACCTCCTGGGCTTCCGGCTACTGGCAAAGGCTCTTACCGCCCTATAGTGCCTTTTTTAGGCAAGGCCACCAAGACAAAACTCGCAATGTAAAAAATCCATCTAAACATACATTACAGGTTATACTATTGAATGCTAGGAGCCTAAACACAAAGCTGCACTCACTAGAAGCACTGCTAACCTTGGAAGGTCCAGACATTTATGCAGTCACAGAAACCTGGTTCAAAGCTATAGAGAGCGCCCCCGCATTGCCAGGCTACTCCTCCTTTTATACATTCAGACCCAAAACTGAGAGAAATAAAGCTAAAGGAGGTGGAATCTCCAATTGCATTAAAGATTGCATTAAAGATAAATACACCTCCAGACTACTCAACCAGTATGATGCACATTAGACACTTTAGGTGCAGCTAACTGTAGACAAAACACCTATCAAGGTCATAGCTAGTTATAGACCCCCATCCATGAATCAAGATATCCACTCTGCTTATCTGGATCTACTGGAATCTATCAAGATTCAACCATTTACCCTGATCCTGGGAGACTTTAACTACCCCACTATAGATTGGAAGAACTATTCATGCCATAATGCACTTACCCAGAGATTCCTTGACTTTGTCAACTGTAATGACTTAGACCAACTGGTCGACAGCCCCACTAGGGGTGAAAACATCTTAGACATAGTACTGACAGACATGGGTGAATGCTATAGCACCCATACAGTGTCTTCCTCCCTGGTAAGATCTGACCACAAAGCGGTCTTCTTCAAAGTCATCATTATCCCCGAATCCTCTCCTGCCCACACCAGACAAACATTTTTCCAAAGCTGACTTTAATCTTCTGTGAACAGGTTTAAACAGCTTCATAGCTTCTTTCTCGCCTATGGGATTGGACATTTACATGGAGACCTACACTAAGGACCTACATAAACACCTACATAACTGTATGGACTCAGCAATCCCAGACAGGACCAAGACATCCTCTATGAAGTGCAAACTAGTCTGGTGGACTTCTACTATAAACAGATTCTACAATAAAAGAAAAAAACTACTGTCCAGGAGTAAGAAGGAGCAGGTCCCAAACTCGAAGCAATCTCTCCTCAGCCTAAACAAACAGATAAGGGCCCTTGCTGAAATCCTCAAAAGCTAACTATGAGCTCAAACTGGCCTTCTCAATAAAAGACAACCATAAGCCCTTCTTTAGCTATGACCGTAACCTCAGTGGTAATACCCTGAATGACACAGAACTAGTGGTCAATGGTACCACCCACATTAGCACTGATGACATAGCTAACCTACTAGCAGACAGGTTTAGTGAAAACTTCACCTCCATGACAGTGAATCGAGTCATCCCCAACACTTGCTCCCCCGCCCTTCATCTCCAGTGAGCAGATCATAAACACTCTTGCTAAGGCAAAAACATTGCCTCCATGGGTCCTGATAACATCCCAGGCTGCATCCTCCATGAGCTCAAGCAGGAACTTGCAACACCACTGGGTACCCTGTTCAGTCTCAGCTTCAGCACTGGATTTGTCCCAGCCGAGTGGAGGACCACCATTGTCATCAAACTGCATAAAGGTGGTACATATACTGACCCAGGAAGCTATAGGCCCATTAGCCTAACTAGCCTGATCTGTAAGGCCATGGAACGCATTACCATGGACCTCATAAACAAGGGTATCAGTAGTCTCCAAGCACTTGATCCTACTCAGTTTGGATTCGTCAAAGGGAGATCATGCCTCTTAAACCTGGTGGACTTCAAGACAGTTACCAAGGCTCTGGATGAAGGTAAAAGGATGCATACTGTCTATCTTGACTTGGCCAAGGCTTTTGACACCATCCCCCATTCAGGCATCATAGACAAACTCACACAGCTTGGCACCAACCCATATGTCACTAGATGGGTTGCCAACTGACTCACTGAAAGAACCCACACAGTCAAAATAGGGGAATCAACCTCTAGTAGTAGACCCACAACTAGTGGTGTACCTCAGGGATTGGTTTTGGGGCCTCTGCTTTTTGGAATCTACTTCTCTGAAGTGCAAGCTAAAACCAAAGGTCTGTGGCTAACTAAATTTGCAGATGACTGCAAACTGGGGACTATCATTAACTCCGCAAATGATGTGGACATCCTCCAAGAGGGTCTCACTCAAACAAATAACTGGTGTCTAGAACATGGCCTCAGGCTCAAAGCCAAAAAGTGCATCATTATCCCCTTTGGAAATAATGGTGTTCCTCCGAATTACCACATCAACAACAATGTTCTGAGCATGCAGTCTGTGGTGAGAGATATGGGCATCCAGGCCGACAGCAACCTGACATTTGATCACCATATAGCCTCTGTGGTGCAAAGGGCATTCTATATGGCCCACCTCATAAGTAAAGGTATCTCATCTAGAAAAAAAAGAAGTTATAACCTCCCTTTATTCTTCACTTATCAGGCCAATAATAGAGTATAATGCCCCTTTTGGCATGTACCTTGCCAAACACCTACACCAGCTGGAGAGACCACTGAGATTCCTGACAAGGAGAATAGAGGGTCTCAGACATTTATCCTATGTGGATAGGCTAAAGACCCCATCTCTCTACTCAGTTTCATACAGACTGCTTAGAGGTGATCTCTGTCTGGCGTACAAAGCTATCTCCGACCCTACCTTATTGGGAAGTCTGCACATTCGCAAAACCAACAACACGCGTGTAACTCGTACTAGGGACTTACACATGGTCTGCAACATCAATAGAACCTGCTGGCAGCACAGATTTGTGTCCCAGAGGCTCCCCCATCTGTGGAATAAGTTCCATCTTCATGTTAAACAGAGCACCTCGTTGTTCCTTTATAAACACAACCTGGATGATTGGATGGGAGACAGAAAATTCACCGCTGGGATCCCACCAGTGTCCCTGCTTGACAGGGGCAACAGATGCTGACTTGAGCACAAAACTTGGCTAGGCTTGCAACGGCCTCAGGGCCAATAGCCTAGTAATTTCCTAGGATCCTATATACCCTATCAGACAAGTCTCACAGGATCTTTTACCACCGACTCAATTAGATGAAATCTTGGTTTAATGTCTCATCCAAAGAACGGTATACTCCAGAGTGTAGCAACCCCCTTACGGTATACACTGCAGTGTTAGTAATGGAAAAATGACTCAAATCACCTGGTGTGGGAATAGAACCTATGGACACACTTCTCCAAAAGTGACAGTTTTTCAAAAGAAAGCAGCTATTGGAGGGGTCTTTCTTATGGGAGCCGAGGGAAAGCCTCTTAAGATCTTTATGCATGTGTGCCCTTCTCTTGAGATAAATCAACCCTGAAGGCCTCACAATTTGGGAAAATTCTGAGAGAACCCTCTCTACTGAGTTTTGGCAATCCCTGAGCTTAAGTCCCATCTGAATAACTTCCATTTTCTCCAGCATATGACAGAATAGGACTGTCCACTTCAGAAAAAGTTGACCTCAATTGACCTGAAATATATCATATAACTACAGTACTAGAAAAATGGGTGAAACTTGAGATAAAAAAATGCTATGTTTCTGTGGATATCTTCCAGCTCTGAATGATGCCCCATCAAACCTCTTTAATCTTTGCTCAAGAATTTCTGGACAAAGACAAAAATAATGGGGAGGAAAAGGCCTACAATCAGATACAATTTTTAAATATTACTCTAATTTACTTAAACGAACTGCGGTGGTGGTGCTGCGGTAGCGTTGTCGCCTCACAGTTAGATGTTGCATGTTTGATTCTCAGTTACAGCATCTTGTGTGTGTCGACATGCGTGAATGGGCGTTCCTTCGTTGAAGGTTGTGCGTTAGGCCCGGCAAGCCAGCACGTAAAAATCTACTGCCAATCATTAGCGGACTGGAGTTCCGCTGTGGCAACCCCTAACCAGGAAAAGCCGAAAGACAGCACTCTAATTTACTTAAACGTTCAACAGGTTTTGATCAGCATGCATTTTCTGAACAATAATATGCAGCTCTGATAAAAAAAAAAAATGAAAAATGAAAAATGAAAAATTATGGCGCAAAGGCACAAATATGAGGCAAAGTCAGAGATGTTCTTCAAAATAAGGGACAGTCAAGAGGTATGTCTCATCTTAGTTTCTTTCATTTAAAATGGTAAAACTATGTCCTTGAAGTAACTGATAAGTCTGTTGAAAAGTGTCATACTGACAGACATTCACAAATGAAGGTTATCTCACAAATGAGTAAAAACTGCAGTAATTTATTTTCAAAATATGATATGCAGTGTTCTATTTGTACATGTGTGTGAGTGTGAGATTGTGAGTGCGTAAGCAGTTGGCTTACAGGACTAAGGAGCTGTTAACGAGCTGTTTGCTGTGGTCCAGCAGTGTAAGGTTTGATTCCCTTAGCATCCATTGCTTAACTGCATCTCTGAGCAAATCACTTATTTATTTTTATTATTTTACATTTGTTGACCGGGCTAGTCTAACTGGATATATGTCCATTTTCAGTAGAGGCCTGGGGAGGTAAGTTCCAAGAAAAAAAACAACAAATAACAACATCAGTCATATATACAATGCATATTACAGGTTAACACAGAATTTTCAGAGGGCAGAAATCCTAACAGTGCAAAATGCAAGTACAATACAACATACAGGTACAGTACATAATAAAAAAGAAGGCAGGTTATTGTACAGTTATATTAATAAAGAGTTCTCCCAATAATAAGTATCCACAGGGATGGAAATAATGTAATGTAGAGGGATATGGTAATTGTAGTTAATAAGGAAGGTAGAACAGTTAATGAGAAGTAAAGGGTAGGCAGAGCCAGCCTAGGGTGGCCACGGTGGTGCAGTGGTTAGCACTGCTGCCTCACAGCAAGAGGTTCTCCGGTTCGATCCTCAGCTGGGGTGCCTTCTGTGCAGAATCTGCAAGTCCTCCCTGTGGTCGTGTGGGTTTCCTCCGGGTGCTCCGGTTTCTTCCCACATCCCAAAGACATGCTGCAGATGGATTGGATACTCTAAATAGGCCCTAGGTGTGTGCATGTGTGTGCCTTCTGTGGAAGGTTGGGCACCGGGCTGGCAACTCGACACCATAAAACTCCACTGCCAATCATGAACAGACAAGGTGATCTGGTGTGGCGACCACTAACCAGGAAAAGCCGAAAGAAGAAGAAGAAGAAAGGGTAGGCAGAGCCTAGTTTGAAGAGACATATGACTAGTCAGGTTTAGTACAGGGGCATAACCATTGTGTTCTGAGGAAAAGTTTCAGTCTGTCTTTGAAGAGTGATATAGAGGAAAGTGAGGAAAGGTCACTGACGAGAAGATTTCAAGATTTTCCAACAGTATTCGAGAAGAGAGAATCCCCAGCCCTGTTGTTAGGTTTAGGGGTGTGTACAAGACTTTACTAGTTACTGCTTCTGGGCCAAGTCTGAAAAGGGTCCATGGAGATCAGTGCTCTACCCAGGAAAACAAATACAAATAAATAAAAAATAAGAGGCATGTTAACTGATGTTCTACTGATGACATTAGCATATGTTTACAGTTCTGCTAGCTGGTATACAGTGTCATAAGAATTTTCTACAAGGTAACTTAGTATGACTGACATTGTGCTAGTAGAAATAAAGTATTTTTAACTTTATAATGATTTTCTGGTGGGTTTAGTGTTACACTGTGGTTCAACCAAGTGAACAGCAAATCAAAAGAATTGCACAAACTCCACTCCACACACCTTCAGATAGAAACAACTCTGATCCAAAACAATACCAAAACAGCAAAATCTTCAGAAGTCAGGAATCGAAAAACAGGAACCAAAGTCAAATCCTTTGACTTTGGTTCCTGTTTTTCGATTCCTGACTTCTGAAGATTTTGCTGTTTTGGTATTGTTTTGGATCAGAGTTGTTTCTATCTAGCAAATCAAAAGAAGGTGTAAAAACTGATCTCATGGGTGGTACAAGTTTGCTTTTATTAGCTCAAAATGCAAGTACAATGCTTAAACATAAACTAGCTGATAATAAAGAACTTGCAATTTAGTATAAGGCTTAAAAGCAAAAATAAATATACAGATAAAACCATTTCACACTCATTTGCAGTAACTTCTCAATCTCCCTGCATCTATTTTTTTAAACTTCTGAGTAATCCAAGTCAAGTTACAGAAAGCTCCCATTACACACACAGTCACACACACCGCGTCTGTGTGACAAGTCATATAAAGCTGCCCTCCTGAACTGATGAAGATTGCAATTTGTAGCTAATTGCCAACACATTCAGAAATAACAGAAGAATTAGTGCAGCTGTTAAGAAGCATGACGTGTATAATGTATTTAGCAGCTTTTAAGAGCTTCAGTTAACACTTGTGCTTAATGACAGTTGTGAAAGAAAAAATATACAGAACTCTTACTGCCAGTTACAGAACAAACTGAGAAAAGTACACATGGGCAAGAAAGTGGTCATAGCATCATCAACATGACCAGTTAAGAATCAGGAATGCCGCATCAGGTATTAAAAGCAAAGAACACACAGAGTGAATGCAAAATTAGTAATGGACATAGACAAGTCGGAAAAATATCAAAGGTCTGGAAGATCAATGCAAATACCTGCTATATGATGCAAGTAGTCTCAATATCAGAAAGGCAATAGCAACTGATGCATACAATCACTGCCTTTAAACCACTCATTTATGCTTTATTATAAGATCTTGAGTATTTAATAGGCTATTGCTCTGTGAGAATCTTAAAAAGCCTAGTCTTGCATTCCCATGATAATTTGGTCTTATATTTTGCAATACAAATATCCAAACACTGATGAAAAAGTACGTGTTAGAGTAAATACATATTTCCCATATCCATGAGGACCAGTGGTGCTAAACTGGAGTGAATTTGCAGTTACTTATCCAGTCATCCAAATTCCATTAGAGTAATAGAAATACTCTACTTTATGTGGTGTGGAAGATGGTTTTACTGAAGCAATATTCTTTGTGATACATACTTAACTCTCCTGCATGCTATGTTCATTTTGCAAAAGAGATTTCTGTCTCTTGAGTGGGTGTTTATGATACCACTGGACTTACGAATGTGCAACAGGTGTGACAGAACAGGGTATGTTGAGGCTCTATACGTAAAGTAGACAGTCTCTCAATAGCCTGAGAGTCAACGGGTTTGCATCAGTCTGAATTGATTTTATGCTATATGAACTTTTCTTACTGAAAAAAAACTTTGTGCTCATTCCAGCTTTGGCAAGTGTTTGGACAAGTGGTTACTGGAGAGGGGACTATACTCAATGATCTGCCTGAGTGCCGAGTACAGTAGAGCAGTTCTAGCCCTGGATCTGTACACCATACCCTTAAATATAAGCTATGAGATGAAAAAGGATTTCCTAACAATAGTGGATATGTGGTAATCAAAGGGCAGTCCATCGCTGACATAGGCTCCCACTCTGGGACAGTAATCAAGGAGCCTGAATCCCCACCACTGACACTGGAGAGGGATGTTCACTTGGAATACAAATTAATACACTCAGTATTTCTAGATGCAGACCTCCCTGTATCAAGCACATTTTATCTTATGAGCACACAGAGGACAGAGCCCCCCAGGGTCTGGATTTCTTTACATCTGTCTCCCCCCAGGGGCCCCAATAAGGCTCTCACTAGCACAGCTATAGGGTTAAATCCTCAGCTGAGTGTCCAAGTCAAGTTCTCCAGCACCCTCTCTGTGAAACCAGTATTTTGTGTTCCTGCTCCAAGTAGATGAAACACACACACTGTGAGCTTTGATTTTCACACACACACACACACACACACACACACACACACACACACACACACACACACACACACACACACACACACACACACACACACACACATACACACACACATATATATATCTGGGAAAGGCTGGCACAGATTTGCCCACTGTGTCCCCTTCTGCCAGACTATAAGGTATTATTACTGCCATCAGACTCCACAAAGCCAGCTACCTACGGCTCTTGCAAGGGTACCCAATTATACTGAGTGAAATTAATATTAATACGAATGGTAATGTTGACCAAATAGCCAGGCTTCAGGAGTGGCCACAGTGTCACCAAAAGATACAAGTAATATCATAGGTTAAAATATTCTCTAAAGGACCAGCCACAATGAAAAGTTTAAATATATTTAATAATAAATAATAAAATAACATGAAAATACAAAATATCTATTTACAGTAAACACCTGAGTTTCAATCACAGGAAATATTAAAAATAACACAGCTGGAAAGACTCGCACAGTTACAGAAAAACAATACTTAACTATTCTCACTATATTTTCCTACCTGATCTAGAAAATTGCTGTTCCTACTTACTTAATAGAGCAAGGCAAGATGAAGTGGGCGAGGGGTCCTTCTATGTCAGGTTCCAAGAAACAGAATGCCCTGAGACTTCTGTCTCACTTTAATATTAAAACATTATTTCTGTACAGAATAACATCACAAACATCTGGTCATCTGACTTCTGGTTCCCTCGCAAACCCCCATTGCTAGAAAATGCCAGGATTTAGCACCTACATGTCAATAATATACACACAGGAGCATTGCTCAGATCTGGTGCAGCTTCTGGAAGTCATAAAACAATTATAAACTTCTACTCCTTTAAATGAGACCAACAAACCATGCTTCTTACAGACACTGTGTCTCTGGCTTCATTCATAATTGTGAGATAACATCTTCATGGCCTAGGCCCAGTAATTTAATTTCTTACTATTTTCCAAAGTTAGCTGGAGCTGAGCTTAACATACTATCTTCCAGTATCCCCTGTTAACATATATGTATTTAATTGAGTTACAATCCAGTCAGGACCCACTGTTGGTACATTTTTAATACAAGCAACATTACAAATCCATTTTCAACACAAGCAACTGTACAAATCAGTTTGATATTCAAACAACATAATAACTACTCCTCTAAATGAGACCAACAAACCATGCTTCTTACAGACACTGTGTCTCTGGCTTCATTCATAATTGTGAGATAACATCTTCATGGCCTAGGCCCAGTAATTTAATTTCTTACTATTTTCCAAAGTTAGCTGGAGCTGAGCTTAACATACTATCTTCCAGTATCCCCTGTTAACATATATGTATTTAATTGAGTTACAATCCAGTCAGGACCCACTGTTGGTACATTTTTAATACAAGCAACATTACAAATCCATTTTCAACACAAGCAACTGTACAAATCAGTTTGATATTCAAACAACATAATAATTCTTTCTAAATTCCAGCTAGCTGTGCTATACATTCACTGCCCTACTTCTCCTGGCATAGCTGGCAATACCTCATATCATCACACTAGGTACATGTTCCAAAAAAGACATGATGGGAAGCAGCCCTGTGCCATCTGTAAAGCTGTACGCAACACCAAAAATGGCTTACATAAACTAAGTAGACATGACAAATAAACCCTACTGCTTGACAGACATAGGTTCATAGACATGGACTAAGCAGTCAGTCTGTAGACCATTACAAGCTTAGGCAATAACCAATATTCAAAAGTTCTGTCCTGTCTCAAGGAAGGCAATGCAAGTTAAATGGAAATGAATTTGAGACTGCTCATCCAAGTACCTAGGTTTACCTTCAAGGTGGCAAGGATGCTATTCTGCTTAATATGTGGTGGAGGTCTGTTCCAGAAGATGAACTGGAATATGATTGTATCATGCCACTGTGTCTTATTTGTTGAAGAAAGTTTAGTTCCTTTAGCCAGGTACTTGAGGAACCATTTCCTTTAAGTAGCAATAGGAGGTCAAAGAGGGCCTGATCATTCATGACTTGGTGGGCTAGACACAGATTTAATTCAGAAAACAGACTCTTGAGCACAGAAAGGGGGCTACCAGTCTGTCCTGGTAACTGAGATTTTTGAGGCCACTGATCTTTTTGGTTAGGAAGGAATCTCTGAGGTTTATTGAGTTGAATGACATTTTAGACAAATAAATAGGCATTATATTTTACAATAAAGATGATGAGTTATAAGCAAAGGGAAATTAAAACTTATTTGAATCTAGAAGAGATGTCCTTGGAAATCTGATAAGACAATTTCTGAACTTCTACAGTGATGTAGTGGTCAAAAACTAAGGAATTATAAAGAGTGCCTGAATTTCCTATAACAGTGTCTGATTTGAAGAGTATGTGTCATCTAACTTTGTTTACCAAAACAGATTTTTTCATATTTAATGTGAGACCATTGGCCTTCCACCAATTGTTAACGTGAGTCAGGTAAAGACCTTAAAACAATTACAGAAACAGATTCAGTGCCTACAAAAAAAAAGAACATGAGAATTAGTCACTTTACAGAGAGAACACTACACAATTAATGCATAAATGCATTTAACAATTCAATGAATGCCATACTCAATAACAAGAACAATTTACCACCCTCGTATCAGATGAAGGTGTGTACATTCATGTCATTTATAAAAGTAAAATCAATTAAGAGGGTGCTAATGGACTGAAACTCAAGAATTATGTATTTCGCCTACCCAAGGTTTAATGCTGTACTATAGTTATCTGGATGTGATAGCATTTAGTAAGGACTGCACATTGCAGTAAACACTTTTTTTCTACTTCTAAGTACAGCAGAGAGTCAATTATCCGAGCATCAATTATTCAAACTCAGCCTTCCAAAGTTTTTGGTTAGAAAAATCATAATGTTTGATTATGTAAACATTATACGTATTTGCTTGTGTATGTTTTTTGAGCTTGTAGCCTGCTCGTGTGTGAAAAATATTCTTTATTGTCCACTAGAATCACCTAATGGTTGAAAAGTGTCTTCCCTACGTGCAGAAAAAAAACATGATTTTAGAAGTTTTTTATCCACTTCAATGTATGTTTGATTATCCGAACTATCCTAGGCCCCAATTAGTTTGGATAATGGACTTTCTGCTGTATTAGTTTATACTACAACTGATGTTCAGTTCCCATGAACCTAGTCCGGAGCAATGAAGCTAATGCTTTAATCCTTAAATACAAGTTATAAAGTACCATGTAGTAGGAGTAATGGAATTCACAGCCCTTGTGCACATGTGGACTAAGATGATGCCAGAGGTTCATGGACGGCTGCTTTGTTCAATTCATCATTCTTTGAGTAAGACCCATAAGATGTGTGTTTTCAGCAGTAGTGAGGACTTTTGATCAAGTTAAGTAGCTCACGCAATAAAACTACAAATACAGACTGTGGAGATTTGGATCGATTGGATATATTCCATTAGGTACAGAGGCTAAGATAAGATGCAGACTGATTAACAGTGCAAATGAAACATAGCTGTAATGCAGTAAGGCAGTCTACCATTCATAAAGACTGATGAGTTTATGAGAATGATGTTTACCAAGATATCATTTAGATGAAGAGAAATTGCTATGTGGCAGTGGAAGTATTATCATCCTTCCTAAGTATGCATTCTTCTATGCTTAGTATGGATTATAATGCTTCCTCTATGGCAGTGGAAGTATTTAATACTTCCTAAGGATCACCTGCCCCTCTCTAACACAGATGACAAGCAGGTGGGATATTTTGTTTAGATACTTTAATACACAGAAACACATCAGGATAGATAGCAGCATCATAAAAAATATAAATGAACTGATTAACAGACAGCGCTTACTTACATACATGCTTGCGTCTCAACAGCTTACTACAAAATGGCAGTCTGGCTCACACATGCTCAGTACTTATACACTTGTGCAAGCCCTTGGATAGCTTCTTAAAGGTACATACACACACACTGATCTACAGCCTCCCTCTTAAAAAGATTGCCCTTAGTAAAAACAATGTTAGATATGCACTATTATAGATATTAAAAACAAACACAATGTTCATGTCCAAGTTGCCGTGTAACTGTTACATGGTCTGGGAGATATGACCGGATTTTGTAACATAATTTGGATTGAATTTAGCAACAGGGACAGTGTTCAGTGAACAACTCCTATCAGAACTTCTGGATTCGTCACAGGAATGGGAATATTCTCTGGAAGTTTCTCTGGAATTGGAACACCGGACAACTCACTCTGAGATAAACAGTCTTTCTCACAGGCTATGTGCTGTGGTAGAGGCTCGGACACTGGTGTCAAATGTTTCCAATTCCCCCTAAATTATTCTTCTTGTGATTCCACAATGTATGATTTCGGCTCTGGGCAAATACTCTTCATGACACCAATCCGATCATAGCCTTTGGATGTTTGCATCCTTACCACTTCTCCTTCTCATAATGGATTTAGAGGTTTGCTGTTCTTATCATAGTAGGACTTCTGGGTTAAACACTTCTTCAACAAATTGGCTTTCACTAACCTGTTCTTGATACATGGAACCAACAATTGACTACTGATTGGTAATGTGGTTCTGGTTCGTCTCAACAGAAGTCTCTGGGCAGGTGAACCAAGACGTTTATCACAAGAAATGTTTCTAAGATTCGAGAGATTCAGGAAAACATTACTATTGTCTCATTTTGGCTTCTCTAGTAACTGTTTTGTACTTTGAATTGCACGTTCTGCCAAACCATTTGATTGAGGATACTCTGGGCTACTCATGACATGAGTACAGTTCCATTCTTCGGCAAATCTTTTGAACTGCTGGCTTGTAAACTGAGTGCCATTGTCAGATATGACTTTGTGTGGACTACCATGGACTGCAAAATGATGCTTCATCTTAGTAATGACAGTACTGGATGCCAGGTTAAGAAGTAGGTCAATCTCGAACCAACTGGAGAAGAGTCTACTAACACCAAAGAATGCTGACCATTCCACTTGAAAATGTCGGTAGCTACTGTCGACCAAGGTAGTTCAGGAACCTGGTTTAGCTGAAGTGGTTCTTTCTGTTGCTGTGTCTTTGTACTATTACACATGGAACAAGATAAAAGTACTCAATGTTTTGTGACACAGAAGGTCAAAATACTAGTCCTCTCATCCTTCTTTTGGTAGAGTCGGTTCCTGGGTGACCACGATACAAGACAGTAATGTACTTTTGTTTTAAAGAATTTGGAACAATTACTTTCAGACTTTTCATAATGATACCTTTGTCAGACAAAATCTTATCTCTGTATGGAAAATAAGGTTGAACTTCCTGAGGTAAACTAGATTGCTTTGACGGCCATCCTTGACTGATAAAGTAGTTGAGCTTTTGTAAAACTGGATCTGTGGCTGTGTGATCTCTCAGCTCATCAAGACATGTGGAAGAAAAATTTATCACTTTCATGACTTCAAAATTAAGGTTCTCATTCTCATGTTGTTCTGTGGTGTTACTGAATGATCTGGATAATGTATCAGCAAGATAAAGAAGTTTGCCTTTCTTGTAGACAAGAGTGAAGTTATACCTTTGCAATCTCAACATCATGCGTTGCAATCTGGCTGCAGCTGAATACATAGACTTTCTTAAAATAGTGACTAGAAGTTGGTGGTCTGTTTCAATCTGGATAGATCTACCATAAACATAATAATCTTGGAACTTAGAACATGCAAACACAATTGTCAAAAGCTCTTTTTATCTGAGCATACTGCATTTCAGTTTGTGTAAGAGTTCTTGATGCATAGGCAAAAGGTTGACCCTCCTGTACAATAACTGCACCAAGACCAAATTTCAAAGCATCACATGAAAGAGTAACTGGCTTGTGAACATCATAGTATCGGAGTGTTGGTGGACTAGCAATTCTCTGTTTCAGGACAACAGGTGCTCTTTGGTGTTGCTCTAACCAAAACCATTATACATCTTTACATGTCAGCTCTCTAAGCAGTGCTAAAAGCTAGCTCAAGTCTGGAATGAACTTGCCTAGTTAACCAAGCCAAGAAAATGTTGCAGGGCTTGAACATTGTCTGGAGCTGGCATCTCGAGAATGACTGTTTGCTTAGAAAGGTCTCATCGTAGGTCTGAACTGGTAAATAAATGACCAACATAAGTAACCTCTTGTAGCTTGAATTTGCATTTCAGTGGATTGAGCTTAAAATTAACTTGATGTGCTCTTTCCAGAACTTTTCTGGGGTTTCTGTCATGCTCAGCTTCACCATTACCTCCTACTAGTATGTCTATTATAACAGTACAAGGATACCCAAAAAAAGTTGCTCCACTGCATGTTGAAAGACTTCACTTGCAGAATTTATCCCAAATGGCATTCTCAAAAATCTGTACCTTCCAAACAGAGTACTGAAAGTAGCGAGCAATGACGAGTTCTTATCAAGCTGAATTTGCCAAAATGAACTCTCTGCATCTAAGACAGAAAAAACAGAGGCATTTGGCATTGACTGTGACTTCTTCAACTGTGCGCATTGGATGAATAGGTCTTTCTGGTGCTTTGTTCAAATCTCATGGCTCAATACATATTCTGATGTCATCTGAGCTTTTCCTATGAGCTACCACCATGAAAGATACCCAGTCAGTTGGTTCTGCAATTGGACAAATCACACCTTGTCGCCACAGCTGGTTTTAGGCAAAGACCAACTAGGCAGCCGCCTAGGGCGCCGCTCTAGCAGGGGAGCTTTTCAGTAATTTGTATGATGCAAGTAGACCAGGATGGGGGCACTGGGTGGTGGTGGTGGGGCAGTGTGTAGCCCTTTTGCCTATGGCACCAGTTGACCAAAGGCCAGCTGTGCTTGTCACACCATTTTAAATAGCTCAGCATTGACTCTGTCCTGCATGGCTATTGGAACTTTTTGAGCTGGCCTGATAACTGGACTGACATCTGGCTCTAACTTCATGGAGTACACAACTGGAAGCTTCCCTAGTTTGTCTTTGAAGAGATCAGCATAGGTAGAAAAAATGTACTGGGCGAAATGAGAGTAGTGGTCGTTAAATAACTTGATGGACTTCCTTATTAAATGAAAGCAGTCCTATTTTTAAACTGTCTCTGAGCCCTAATAATGACTGGACGTGCCTCTTGACCACATAAAATAACAAGTCGTAGTAGCTCCCAGCAGAGTAACATAAAAGCCCTACTGAACCTTCAGTCTGAATTTCTTCACCACCATAAGCAACAAGCTTTGCACACCTTACCAAATCAAGCCATTCACCATGACACACACTAGCAAATGCTTCTGCTGACATAACATTCCACTTGGAAACTGTGTTGTCGTTGATCTCTGTGGGTTTGCCATTTATCCAAACAGCATAAAATGCTTCATTCTTTGCTCTTAAATCTACTGCATTAACTGTTTCATGAAGTACTGACACACCATCAACATACAGAGTAGGGTTGCAGCTCTCTAATTGATCAACTTGTTTCTTGAAATGTTCCCTTTTAATACAAGAATGTGGGCCTTTTGATTTGCAGAACTTTTTGAAATTATTCCATTTATTACATTTGTGACACTGCTGACCAAAAGCTAAACATTTCTCCATTTTAGATTCATGATTTCCACCTCAATTACGACAGCTGAAAGTTTCTTATGAGCTACCACCATGAAAGATACCTATTCAGTTGGTTCTGCAACTGGACAAATCACACCTTGTCACCACAGCCGGATTAAGGCAGATATTTGAATCACGCAGGCTGCAACAAGAATCAAATGCCCTGGTCATTCCTGGGAAAGCACACACCCTCAGCCCTTATGCCTGTTTGCTGACTCGTTTTGTTTCACTGAGACTGTGTAAACTCTGGAATTTGCTGGAAAGCTCTAGGGTTTACCAGCAAGTGCTGCAGGGGCTACAGTTGCTGCCATGTGCATGGGTATGTTTCTTGCATACTATTAACATGCGCTTTGTCACTGTGCCTTTTAGAGCTATTCTCATTTGTAAGCATAGTTGTGTGCTCTTCTGTGAGCTCATATATCTGACAAATCTCAATAGTCTTATTCAAAGTTAAATCACTGTCACAAAGCACAGCATCATCTTTAATACTACACACGAGTCTGTCTTATCAACCCATCCCTTAAATCACCAAATCTGCACATTTTAGCCTTGATTCCTCAAGTCAGTTATATATGCTGCAAATGTTTCACCAGGCTTTTGATCCCTTGTATAAAATAAGTGCCTTTCCATTGTAACATTTGTCTGGGGGTTACACATTTCTCTAAATTTACATTTTAAGTATTCAGGGTCCTCCCTTGACTCAGCCTGTACAACAATATGATGGTTCCCCCCTCTCCTGTATAGATAGCAGGTGCATACAAAAATGAACGTTCCCTTTCAATGGCTTCTGACCCAGATAAATTAAGCATTTGCCTTTGTACAGTCGCCTTTATCAGAAAATGCAGCCTGTATGAAAATGTTGGATTCTTGCTCAAACACTCTCCAGTTCTCTGCAATATTACTGTCAAATACAAGTGCACTGGGTTTTTGAAATCCATCAGCCATACACGCAAAGTAGGCACAAACACACTAAAAATATGGCCCTGTAGTTATGTACGAGCAAACTGTTCTGTGAGCTTGTAATAACATTCAAATGCACAATAAACTCTTTGAAATACTGTACTTTGCGAGATATGCTTTGTAATGGCTGTATTTTTTTTTTAATTCTATTTATTTAATATTTGTTTACTGGGAAAGTCCAACTTGAAACAAAGCCAATTTTCAGCAGAGGCCCGGGGAGGGGACATGCCTTTATAACGTGGGAGGAAACCTGAGCACCTAGAGGAAACCCACATGAATGCAGGGAGGACACACACAGAAGGCAACCCAGCCAAGAATCGAACCGGAGGGCCTCTTGCTGTGAGGTGACAATGCAACTGCTACAACACTGTGGCATTCACATTTTTGTGATATAACTTTACTGTAATACTGCACAAACATGCAAACACTTTATACACTTCTGGTAACTCAAATATCGTTAATTAATATGAAAAATATGTGCTTAATGAAAATGCAGCCATTTCTTCTCACTTTGTTTTCTGCTATTCTGACTTTATTTCAAATGTTTTCCATAGTAATTCAAATATTTTTATCAATATCAGACATATCTAGTTATACAAATATTGTTTAGAGCGTTCTGTATGCCACGTTTCATAACTTTGCGAATAAGAAAAATAGTTTTGAGCAAGTTTTAACATCTGAAATTCGTTTCTGATCTGTTTTGCGAATTATGCATGCAGTAGGGATGATCCATTCCTGTATATTCCTCCAATGCCAACCTGGTGCCTCTTGGACTTAAGTGGAAGGAACTGGAACTCTTTCTGGTAACAAATCATCTTAGCCATCCTTCTTCTAACATCATGTCCCTATGGACATGCCACTTCTGACACCATGTCACTCGTCCCTCTCTGATGACAAGCAGGCGGGGTATTTCGTTTAGATGTTTTAATACATAGAACCACATCAGGATGGATAGCAGCATCATAAAATATAAATGAACTGATTAACAGACAGATCTTACAAACATGCTTACATCTCAACAGCTTACTACAGAATGGCAGTCAGGCTTGCATGTGCTCAGCATTTATACACTTGTACAAGCCCTTGGATAGCTTCTTAAAGGTACACATTGATCTACACTACGTATGCACTATTCTCTGCTTAGTATGGATATTTGAATCATGCATGCTGCAACAAGAATCAAATGCCCTGGTCATTCCCAATCAGGGTGAGGAGGAAGAACAACTTCCATTAATATACCATGTCAGCACAATGTGAATGGATGTTAAGTTCTATCTGGAGGTGTTCTTAGCAAAGAACATTATTATTAAGGCCCATAAAGTAAAATTACTCACAGCTACTGTTCTTTGGGAGGCAGTGCTTGGACTTACTTACATGCTGGCACCAACCAAGACAGTATATTTAAACAATAGAAAAGAAAAATCATTTTATGATAACACTCAGCAAAACTACAGAAAACTAAGATGACTGCATGAAAAGCAGAGTTGACAAGAAATAAACATTTGTACCGAGGTACAAATCTACAGTATCTGTATTAAATCCATTTTGGCAGCATTATTCAAAAGGACAACCTATAAAAAAATCAACTTTAGAAATGTAGTTGAACAGTCAAGAAGAAATGGTGCCTTAAGGCTGATTTCTACATGCATTTTCTGAGTTAAGCACGTGATAATTACGGGAAAACTAACCATACACAAAACTGATTTTCTATGAACTAGGGATAATTCCAAGCCCATCACTACTCCTTGCACTTAAGAGGCTTTTTGAAAATTATTTAACAGGTAAAGAATGGCAACTTAATCAGTTACAAATACTTTGTTCATTACAAATGAACAAGTACTCAGGAGGTTGACTTAGTCATAAGACCTGCATACTGTGCTTCCTGAAATCTATATGATAGGTGGACAATGATGTCTTTGCACCTTTTAAACCGAAAACTCATTCACAGAGGGTTTCTAGACCCTGAACAATAACACTTAAACATACATGGTCCTGAAATTATATGTGTGAGCTACAATTAATACTGAATATGCTCAAAATTATTCATAAGTGACTCAACTACATCACACTAAGTCATTTGCTTAAAATATCTGTATTTTCTGAATTCAGAAAATGAGGATTGTGTGGACATGTTCTGTGTGGCTCAGCATGATTTTTAATCCTTACTTAGTTCATTAATTTTGTAAAATAATCATCACATCATATTGCAGCAATATTACTATTGAGACAGGCAATTGTTTTTTGAATTTTGAGATCCAAAATAATCCAAAAAGTAAAGTCCATGATGAGAGGAAGAACATAGACTGGAATAAACATTACTGATACTGAAAGGGCAGGTAAAGGCAGGCAAAATGTAAAAATTAAAAGTATATCACTAATAATCAGCAGACAATCAGTACAGTTTAGAGTCAGCTGCACAGCCAGAAAAAAAAATTAAAACTAAAAATGAAACTGTGGCACCTGTTATGAAAATAAAGTACTTTGCTTTTTCAATGTTTTCTTCTTTGTCAGTCAATTAATGACTCAGATGAAATGTCTGGCAGGTTACTTGGTCAAACACAAAAAATACAGACAATGTGCAATTCTTAAAAGGATTATAGGTGCATGGGAGAGAAGTTTGAACTTGTGTTTCTTTCCCACACCCATACATGCTGTACTAAGATAACCACAAAAACACAAAGCTTTTGTTCTCAACAATCCTGATAAGCACAAAACTACTCTAAAGTCTGCCAACCCATTTTACAGAAAAGTTAGACTTTTAAAAAGGTTTCATTGACAAATCAGATGTCAGTGGTTGTCTGGTAAACAGCTTGTCTCAGATTGAAAGGGTAAATGTCATATAGTAGAAGTGAGGATTATACCACTAAGTGGACATTTTATGCTTTGACACTGTGGCGTTATCTTTTACAAGCCATTATGATTCGTTTTCATCTATTATCTGGGACTGGTACACACACTTTTTAAATGTAATCAATTGTTTCAAGTTGACTGCCTCTAGTACATCTTATCAGTTAATAAATGCAGCTTTTTGCATGAAAAAAGCACCTATGAATAATTTGTCACACTCAAAGCTGTAAATAAAACACATAGACTTTGAGCTCTGTGACTCCGTACAGTAAGCACTCTTACTTCTGCTGTCTGCTTCCATATTAGTAGGAAGGGCACAGGAAGTAGATGGATAATCTATGCTCCGAGTGTGTGAATGTATTCATTGAGACCACCTTTCATCCATGGGTTTGAATGCCACAATGGGTGGTTAAGAGCTTAGCTGTTAACCTTCCACCCACAGAAGAGTACCTCTCGATGTAAGACTAATGGGAAAAATGTCAAATTCTTACTAACAAAAATCAGCTAGGAATCTCATTGCATAGCTAAGAACAGTCCCATCATTTTTTTTATGAATTACCATGATAACCTTGTAAACGCATTTGACGTCATCCCACACTTGTAGATGAACTCTCCCAAGCTAAAATGTTAACTCCTAAGTAATTTATTGGACAGTAAACTGGATTACAAACAGGACCCAGGAGGTAAGGATGGGCAGTTCTATCTCTTTCAAAAGACCTTTAACTAGCAGACTGCCCCAGGGTTCACTCTGGTGCACTCCTCTTTTGCATATACTTCTCAGAGCTCAAAGCTAATGTTAAGGGTTTATTTGCTGGTGCCATCATAAAATCTCCAGACGACACCATGATCCTATAAGAGGGCCTGTCCCAAACCGATAGTATGCGTCAAAACCATGGACTAAAACAATGCTAAGAAATGTATAATCATATATGTTGGCATGCAGACCTCCCTTGTAACTATCAATATCCCTCTGAAAATTTATCCTGTAGGTATTGATCTGGGGACTTAAGTTGACAATGAAGTTTTATTCGATTGCCAACTATTCACTCTTGTAAGAGAGTCCTTATTCATTCCACAGCTTATATCTAAATATATGTCATCCAGATTCAGGAATGTAATTACTCCACTGAACTGAGCAGTCATTAAGCCAGTCATTTGAGTATAATGCCTCTTGGTATGTACATGCCTAAGCATTTGTCACATCTGGAATGTCCACAATGCTTTCTCACGAAAAAAAAAAAAAAAAAAAAAATCAAGGGCCTAAATCATTAAAAAAAAACAAAAAAAAAACATATAGACCATCTGAAAGCCTTGTCTTGACTGAAAGGCAACCTCTGCCTTGTGTATGCACCTCAACAGACCATATTCTATCAAACATATTGCACATTCATAAGTCCAGTGGTGTCATAAACAAACACTCAAAGGGAAAGGAAGGGGGGAAATCAAATACCATCATGGAAATATCGAATATAGAAAACTACAAAGCAGTTAAGATAAGAAGTGTCACTGTTAGAAGACTATAGAAAAGGGGAACAGATCAACAGAAATACTAAGAAAGATTGATGTGATAAAAGAAATGCACAGTATTTGAACAGATCAGGATCTATCATGCACTATTGCAAATAAATTAAAAATCTCAGGACAGGCAGAAAATCTTAGAAATTACACACAAATATAAAGGAAAAATACAAAATAAGCAAATTTATTGATGACCCAAAAAAGTTCTATACAGAATTGGGAAACAAGGTAAAAGGAATTGAAAGACTGCCCAAAAAAAAAAGAAACCATAGATACATTTTGGAGAAATATCTATAAAGATACTGCGGAACATAACAAATATGCTAAATGGATAGAAGAAGTTAAAGAAATAATAAGAAGTTTAAAGGTACACAATATGAAATGGAATGGAGTAACTGCCAAAGAGATTGAAATAAAGTTAAGAAAAGCCTCTAATTGGAAAACTCCAGGCCCGGATGCAGTACCTAACTTTTGGCTAAAAGTATTAACATCTTTGTATGATGATTTAACGAGTAAGATCTATTTACATGCGCACCGTTAACAGACACCAACCTGGCTAACAACAGGAAAAACAATGCTCCTACTTAACAGTGAACCTGCAAGCTACCCTAAATATCATAGACCAATAACTTGCCTTCCAACGACACAAACTATACACGGGAATTGACGCTGACAGAATTTATAGCCATTTAGAAGAAAACTCAATTATGGCAGTAGAACAAAAGGGCAATAAAAGAAAGTCATATCGAACAAAGGATCATTTGTTGTTAAATATAATCATAGTGGAGAACTGAAAAAATGGGAATAATCTAAGTATGGCATGGACTGACTACAAAAAATCATTTGAAAGTACCCCACATTCATGGATAAAAGAGTGCTTAAAAATTTATAAGCTATATCTTACACTGATCGACATTACAGTGACCATGAAACAGTGGTAGACCACTTTGCAATTAAGCCATGACAGAGGACAAATTATTATCCCAGGGATAAAAATTCAAAGGGGGATATTCCAGGGTGACTTTGTCACCACTGCTATTCTGCCTTGCCCTTAACCCATTAAGCTGTCTACTTAACAGCTTAGGCCATGGCTATAATTTGGCTCCTAGAAAACAACAAAGTCTAAAGACTTCTCATCTTCTCTTTGTCGATGATTTGAAACTGTATAGCTCATCAGATGAGGAACTGAAAGCACAACTGAAAGTTTTCAAAACTTTTTCAGATGATATAAGAATGTCATTTGGTCTTGATAAATTTGCAAAAGCAACATTTAAACCAGGAAAACATCAGTCTGGGACAAGAATATGATATAAAAGAACTTGAGCAAGGAGGAGTGTATAAATATTTGGGAATTGATGAAGAATCAACAATAAAACACAAACAAATGCAAATAAAACTTAGAAAGGAATATTTCAGAAGACTTAAATTAATCTTGAAAATAGCACTGACATCTAGGAAAAAAATCCAAGTAAACCAGTTTGCTTCTCCTGTCCTAACTTACAGTTTTGGAGTGACTGGCTGGCTCCAAAACGTGTTGGATAAATTAGATAGGAAAACAAGAAGGATGCTTCATGCTCACCAAATGATTTATAAAAATCAGAGCATACTGAGATTATATATTCCCTGTTCTGAAGGAGGGATGGGCCTCCCTGAAATTGATTACATGTACAGATCTGCAATTGTGGGACTCCACACATACCTGCTGACCTCACAACACCCAAATGTAGTGAAAGTTTTGAAACATAAGGAGAATAAATCTAAGATGACTTCTCTACTTAACCTGGCAAAAGCATATCGGCATCAATCAGGAATGGAAATCAAACCAGAAGTAGATAAAAATCGGGCAGGAACTGAATGTTACGAAAAACAAAAGAAAGAATATAAGGTGAAGGACCAGATGAGAAGGCAAGAAATGTGGAAAATGCATAAATATAGTTGCAAGTATAGAAAACTTCTGGAAGAACTTCATGTTTATCAGGAACAAACATTAATGTTTAAGGAGAGGCGAATTCAAACCAAGAGATGAAAGGTTAATATTGGTGGCACAAGACAGTGGGCTACATACACATTGGTTTACGAAGTCCATTGAACATGTGGGAGAAACAGACAAATGTAAGTTTTGTAAAACAAAATTGGAAACAGTTGCACACCTTGTTGCTGGCTGCGACATACTAATGGTAGAAGGACTGTATACTGAAAGGCATAACAATGTGGCAAGACTGTTGCACTGGGGATTGTGCATACATTATGGTAGTGGCTGAAAAACATGGGAAACATGAGCCACAAAGCATCATAGAAAATGCTGAAGTCTACATCATATGGGATCATCCACTGCCAACAGTTCAAAAGGTAGATGCTAAAAAACTGGATATAGTGGTCCAAGAAAAGAAGACAAAAGTAGCATTGATTATTGAAATCACCACACCCAGTGACTACAGTGTCCTGCATACAGAGACATACAAAGTTATAAAATATCAGGATTTGCAAGCAGAAATGAGAGCAATGTAGAAGAAAGATACCCAGATAGTTCCAACAGTAGTAAGAGCAACGGGTCTTATAAAAAAGAGTCTACAATCATATTTAGATATACTACCAATACATGTAACCCCATATGAATTGCAGGAGGAGTCATTACTGGGCACATTGCAGGTGCTGCGAAGAGCACTTGTGGCTGACATCAAAGAGTGAATCAATACTAATTTCATGTACTTTAATCATACTTTGACTTAGGAATGGGTCAATTCCCATCATGGTATTAGAAACCCAAAAGATTTGGAAGAAATTAAAAGACAGCTATATCTTTTTGTAAAATTAATAGAACATGCTGGAGAATACCACTGCTGTGGAACAGTCTTACACGCCACATAAAGCAGAGTAGTTCTATTACTCTACTCAAAAGTAATTTGGGGGAATGGATGGGTAACCACAAATTCCCCAGTGGTACTCACTGATGAGCAAAACATGTAATTACACCAAAATATACTTGTTCAGTCCATTTTTGGATATTCATATTACAAAATATATGGGCTAATAAGTAACATGGAAATGCAAGGTTAGGCTTTGTAAGATCCTCACCGATAAATTCCACAGTAAGTACCTATGAATCTACTCAACATTATTTGCCACTGCTATTTATTAAAAACATTCTTAAATAACACATGACAGGTCCTTTCAGTATGAACATTCACCATAATGAGGGTTAGTTGAAAGGTATGGTAGCGACAGAGAATACACAGAATCATTCAAGAGGGCAAGGGACCGGGAAGGACTGGATTGGAGAAAGAAAATTATATGCACTTCTGAGGCAGACTCCATAGGTGTACATTGTTTATTTATTCATTTAGAATTACAACACTAATATATGTGTATCTCTACTGTTAAACAAATGCAATGCAAAACTGAAAACTTTAGCTTAAATACTGAGAGCAATGAAAGGATAAAAGGAAAACAGCAGAAGTCTGCTAAACTCTACAGTCAGTAGCTAATCAGAGGTTATTATGCAACTTCAAGTTATTTTTATTACTTTTTGCAGGTTATTTAATCGTTTTCACAAGTTTTGGTTCATGTTTGGCTTGAGGAGCTGCTTAAATGGGGAGCTGAAGCAAGGGGAAAGCTTTTGAGAACTGAGAATGTGTAAACCAGACGTAATAGGCCATGCAGTATGGCCTTTGAAAAACTGTCAGGAACAGGTGCTTTTGGTGAAATTAATAAGGAAAGTCAGTTGGAAGTCAAGGCTTCTAGAAACCAAGCAATTTAAGACTAAGTATAGAGAATGCCTCTTCATGGACATGTTGCTAAGGCCCCAGAATACACAGCTTCAGGACATTCATTTATTTATCTATATATTCTCTGTTGACCTTGTAAAGAATATAAATAAACAAGCAAATGTCATGACAGGTCATATGCTTAATTAAAAACATTTTTCAAGTGCCTCTTAAAGATGGCCCAGAGTGAGAGATATATGACATGGTCCTGCATCTCTGAATAATTTGTACCTTTACAGCATTGAAAAGCACCACTATGACAGTTACTTTACTTGTTCTTCTGTGTATACTGTGTAGTCTAAACATGAAATCCAAAGAACTGGTAGTACAACTCCTGATGTCAATTTCCAATATTTAGTTTTTCTGAACCCATATGTTAACAGCATTAGACAGCATGACGGTTTCATTTTCTATCTTGAGAAATGCTGCAGCTGCAGCCACAAGGCATACCACTCAAACACACAGAATGTTCACATTTTTCCCTCATACTGTTTTGGTCTGTTCTTCAAAAAATTATGTCCTTCTGGAAAATCACTGGGCACTGAAGCCACTAAATAATAGATTCATAGGTTCATAGTTATATACTAGGCTAACGAACACTAGCCATGCAATTCAACCCAATTGTGTCCCTATGTATCACAGTCATTTATTATGATGGGAGTATGTTAGTTTGGAAGTTTCTACAGGTTATGTCGGGGGGGGGGAGGGCTATGTTAGGTTGGGCATACTGTCTGCCTCTGTCTATCAGAGACATAGGGTCCAGGCACGGGGTGAATTGCCAATCTCTTTCATTTCTCAAGGGTTAGGGATGGACTCTACTTCACATGGATGGGAGCATGTACCACAGCATGGTATCCTCTACAAAACATATCTGTGTTACCAACATGTCTATTTATGTTGCAAGCAAAACTAAAATCTTTTGGATGTAGTGGTTCTGATGCTGTTCATTTAGTGGATGTGCAAAAGGTCCATCAGAGCTGGATCTGAGGATGCACTGTATGCCAGGCATAGATCATCCCTTAGTAAACTGTAGGAGACAGAGTAGAGAGATAGGGTTTTAAGGCAGTCTGTATAGGGCAATGTGTTAATTTCCTGAATTCTCCTGATAAGGAGCCTTTGTGGGCATTCCAGCTGTTGCATACATCTGGTCAGGTACATGCCAAAGGAGGCATTACCCTTAATAATGGGTCTGATAAGGGCCAAAGTAGGAGCATGACTTCCTTGGACCTGGATGCCACGCCCTTACTTATAAGTTGGGTGTCACAGAATGACTTTCTTACTACCTTGACCACATGTTGGGCAAAGACCAGATTACTGTCTACATTTATTTATTTATTTATTTATTTTACATTTGTTGACCGTGACAGTCCAACTGGATTAATGTCCATTTTCAGTGGAGGTCCGGGGAGAAAAGCTCCAAGGTAGACAGATAAGTAATAACAAAGAAGGCATATTACCAAGGTGGACAGATAAATAATAACAAAGAAGGCATATTACAGATGAGATATTTACAAATGACATAAGCAGACATGAAATGACAATATCACAAGTTCAAGTTACCCCTGGTAACAGTCAGGGGAAAAAAATGCAGTAATTTGATTAACGGATTATATACATTCATGGTGAGAGTTAGCCAGGCTTGTTACAGTGGCAAAGCCAGTTTAGTGCCAGATGTTGTTTGAGTTTAGCTTTGAATTGGGATAGGGAGGAGAGCAAAGTAATGTTAGCTGGATGGAGGTTCCATGCTTTGCCTGCAGAGTTTGCAAAGAGGGAGTCACCGGCTACATTGTTAATTTTAATTGTCTTAATTTGTAGTCTTTTTAAGGATCGGAGCAGTCTTGGATTGTTGTGGGGGGTGATCATATTTTTAAGAGCTGGTGTGTTATCTGGATAATAGAGGATTTTATTAGCCATAATCAAAAGGTTATATTGGATTAGACTGGGAAGTTCTAGCCACCCAAGCTGTTTAAGGTTGATGCAATGATGTGTTCTAAAAGGTAGGCCAGTGGTAAACCTGGCAATGTGGTTGTAACAGATTGAGAGTCTATTAAGTACAGTTTTATTTAGATTAGAGAGAAGGGGGGATGCATATAAAAGTGTTGAAAGCAGGTGGGAGCGAGCTATGGCAACCATAGCCGGAGGGGTTAGGAAGGCTTTTATTCTATACAGTGACCCTAGTTTTTTTATGGATGGTTTTGATCGTTTGGTTTACATGAAGGTCAAATTTTAGGTTATTATCAATTATTACTCCTAACAGTTTTGTAGAGGAGTCGGGGGTGATTATTGTACCATCTTTTGCATTTATGGTGAAGGCAAATGGTGTGGATCTTTGTGTTGAAGAGAATAACAGCATTTTAGTTTTTTTGGGATTTATCAACAATCGACGTTCGGAGAGCCAGGTTTCTAGTATTAAAGGTGGACTGAGTAACAGACCTTAATTCTGAGGAAGATGTGGCTGAGCAAATCAGGGTGGAATCATCAGCGTATTGGATACAGCTGACATTCGGGAGGACTGTATATAGGCTGTTTATAAAGATAGAAAACAGTAGGGGTCCTAATATGGAGCCTTGTGGCACTCCAAGTGTGTTAAGTAATACGTTGGAGAGCTTGTTCTGCCAGAGGACAACCTGCTGCCTCTCAGTGAGGATTTAAACCATTGAATGACACTGGTATTTAGACAGAAAGATTGCAGGGTGTGAATCAAAAGTTGGTGATCCACCATGTCAAATGCCTTTGAAAGATCCAAGAAGAGGGCTGAGGATATTTGATTATTGTTATGATTATTATTAATGGTATTGGTGAATGCTAGTAGGGCTGTGGTTGTGCTGTGGTGTGGACAGAAGCCATGTTGGGTATTGGCCATGAGGTGATTCTGAATTAAGTGGTGCATGAGTTATTTGTCTATACATTTTTCCATAATCTTAGCTAGTGGAGAAAGTATAGCTATCGGTCTCTGTAATTGGAGAATTCAGTGGAGGAACCTCCTTTATGTAGTGGGATTTCATAGGATGTTTTCCAAATGATGGGAATTTTTGCCTCTGCTATGGTGCAGTTAATTAGTATAGATACTGGATAGGCTATGGCATCAGCTGATTTTTGAAGGTACTAAGCACGGAGTTGATCAGCTGAGAGTCTGGTAGGTTTTAATTTTTTGAGCAAGGTACGGATAAGTGATGTGGACACTGGTTGGAAGCTGAAAGAGAGTAGATTTACAGGGGTGGTACTATCAGGGCCAGGGGAGCTGGGAGGTAGTTGGTTATCTAGGGCTTGAATTGTCTCTGTAAAGAAATGGTTAAAACTGTCTGAGACTTCCTCAGGAGATTTATCAATGGTAGCAATGGGGATAGGGTAGACATTTCTCCAGGATGGAGTAGATCATTCAGACCTGCCCAAAACTTCTGAGGATTGTTCTGGTTTGCTGTCTGTAAATTACAGTAGTACTGTTTTTTTATCTTGTAGAATGGATTTTATAGTCTCATTCCTAGCTTGCCTGTATTTAACATGATTGTAGGGGTCTTTAGTGGAGCGCCATAGAGCCCAGATTTTGTTTCTGCTGGAAATTTTTAGTCTAGATTCTTTAGACAGCCATGGGGCAGTTTTTGCTTTTGTTTACTTAGAACGGGCAGGTGCATGCAAGTCAAGGATATCAAGAAATCTACTGTTAAAATATGCAACTGCCTCTTCTAAGGGGAGGTGTTTTAACATAGACCAGTTACAGGAGTTAAGTTCCTGTTTGAATTTGACAGGGTCAAAGTTTACTTTGTTTCTTACTTTCCTGAGTAAGGATTGATGAGGAATAATGACTTTTTACTTAACTACATAAGTAAGAAGGTGGTCACTCAGATCATCGGGGAGGGTACCAGCAGTGTACAGTTGGGGGTTACTATTTACAAGTACCCAGTCTAGTATGCTTTCTTTATATTTGAGATTACCTAGCCGGGTTGGGGTGGTTATGATTTGAGTAAATGCATGCAGGTTGATTTGGGTGGTAGGGGAATCTGAGGAACAGGTGGCCCAGTCTATGTTAAAGTCCTCAAGTAATAGGGTTTCTTGTGGGTAATGACACAAAATCCAGTATAGGGTATCTTCGAGTGTGGCTATAATATTACCCGGGGGAATATACATACAGATAATGTTGATGCATTTACTTTTGTTAATTTGCAATTTAGTGGCCAGGATTTCTGAGTTATTAATTTGAGGTGGTTGATTAATATCTATGGTCACATTCAATGCAGATTTAGAGAGTATAGCTACCCCACCCCCCCTTCCTGGAAGCACGGTCTAGCCTGTGAATGTTATACCCAGATGGTAACACTTCATTGCCAGTAGTGGTAGGTTTTAACCAGGTCTCAGATAGACAGAGAATCTCAGGGGAGTGGACAGCCAGGAGTGCATGCAGGCGAAGTATAAGACTAGGGCTGTACCTGGTGATACGTTTCAGGAGTTTGTTTAAAAGTTTGTAATATTGTTTGGCTCTAGAGCTTGTGTGCCTGGGGGTTGCATGCTGAAAGAGTGATCAAGGCTTAGAGTTGGACCCATATTGATTAGTATGGCTAAAGGTGGGCTGTTTTACATATGGTGTGATAGTATGGCCATTTGGGTACTGATAATCAATAAGCATCTGGTTTTCATACAAGGTGATTACATAAGTAGCCAGCAGTATTGGTATTATAGAATAGTGTAACATTATGAGAGAAGGAGTGTATTCAGAAGCAAAGATGGCAAATACAAAGACAATTATAGCATAAAATAGCTCCATCAGAGTTTAAGTCTTGGCCTAAATAAAGTCCAAATATCAGTTACAAATATATGCAGAGATAAGTCACAAACAGTACACTAAAAAGAACAATATTAAGTCTTGGCATTACAATATACAAAAGTATGTTACATTATAAAGGAGAGTTTAGCTGTGGTAACAAAGGTATGCTTTACACAAAACATCAAGCAGTAAAGGGCAGTAGTAATTAAACAAGGTATTTGTCAACTGAATGACAAGACATTTGAGTTTGACTTCATATCCTCCAGAAAATTCATGGTAACACAAAACCTTTTACAGTAGCAACTTTCCAACTTCATAAGAACACATGGCAATTCTAATGCTGTATAAAGCAAAATCATTTTCCCTAGTAGCAAAGCGTTCAAAAAAATGCAAATGCCTTGATTGTAAACCATAATAGCTGTACGTATATGTCTCATGAAAGGCAACCAGAAATAGTATTAGAAGGTGAACAATATAAAGTTATAAATCATGTCCCGAAAAGAATTATGCCATGACAATATTATAACAATAATGGGAAAAATCCTTATGGTGTGAAAAGTAACCAATGAATCTCCTGGAAATAAAGATGAAACCCCGACTGCTAGGCCTCAACGAAATATTAACAACATATAACCAAATAAAGGCAAACGCAATCTGCCTAAAATGCCCAATGCTGGGTAACGGGTAACAACTATCATGGTGAAATTGCTGATTACACTAATAAATATCAGCCAATAATAGGGCACAGATAAGTTCTGAATAAGAAAAACACAAAATGATATAGCGTCCCACAATACCTGTTAACAATCCAAAACAACACAATAAATGCCCAGTGCTGATTTATGACTGTTTTTGCTTCAATTTACTGGTTGTACTAAAACATACCAGCCGATAGTAAGACATAGAAAAGTTTGATTGCCGAAGAAACCAAAAATTATTAGCGTCTGACTGAACCTGTAAATAATCCAAAGAAACACAATTGTAAGTCGCCACTCAGTCACCATAAGATCATACCGTCAGCAACCCAAGCTGTAAAAATTCCACTACAAAAAAACTAACCAAAAAAGGGCAGAAGTCACTGTATTCCAAAGTTCAGGGACTATTCAAATAGAAAATCCAATGGCCGACCTTAGTTGCTGCCACTGGTTTCGTTGTTTCCTTGTAAATCTGCTCCTGAACTGAGCCCAAAGATGGAACTATGTCTTCCAACCGTCAATCAGGTCGACGTTCATCGCTACTGGATATGATGAGTTATTGCAGTTCAAGTGACTTGAATATGATGAGTTACTGCAGTTCAAGTGACTCTGAAGTAGTGATGCAATTTCCTTCTGGTCTGCTTCAAGTGTCATGGACAAAGCAGTACTGCCATCCTTAGAGTCGATCCCTTGTTCTCCCACGAGAGCAACTTTCACGTGCTCCAGCTGTCAGGAGCTCATGCAGAACTCCATAAAAAAGGCAGCTGGACTGTCAAAAGCTTTATATCATTTTTTACCCAGGAGGGAGGCAACAATCCAGAAGAACAATGCTTGCAGGCGGTCACATGTTATGCATGCTAGAACACCAAGGAGGACTCGGATATTTTTTCAGTCTTCCAAAACTCAACTAAGAGATAATTGAAAGACACAGACTTCCACCTCCACGCACAATCTCAGCGGAAAACTTCTCGCAGCTTTATGACTTGTTACGCCTGTTCCAAAATGAATGGCCCTTTAACGAAGGGATGTAGAATACAGAGTCTCCAACTACCAATGTTATAAAATTTCCTGTGTTAATGAGCGCCAGTCCATATTAGCACTGCCAATGTATATGTGTTTTTGGTCGACAACCCAGAGCTTTGTGTGAACACCACCAGTAAGCTGTAAAAGCACCACATGCTGAATATTAGCACCTTGGTTATCCAGATCAGTGGTATCCTGCTCTCCAGAATTTTGATGACTGTTCACAGCTATGTTAATTTTGATTTCATGAGACAGTAAATCCATCATCTTGTCAAAAATGTTCTCTCCCTGCATTGTGAACTATCCTCCTCTCTCTTCCACCAAGGATTGAAAGAGAAAATTCTGTTGAATGTCTATAACCCTGGGACCTGCAGTACAGGGATCCCACTTCCATGTTCCCATAGATACCAAAGGTATGCAGCCAGGCAGAAGCAAAGAGGTCTACAAAAGAAGGGCTTTCTCCTTCAAACGATGATGTGAATGCACTGAAGTCTTACACATGTTCCAGCATCCTTGACTACTGGGTCAGCTCTTAGAGTTGTCTTACTGATGGAGTAATCAGCCTCTGTGACAGTTTCCCCAAAAGGCACTATAATGTATTTATTTGCACTGAGATTTAGTTTGTGACTTTGGCACCAGTTATTTGTCTATTTTAGACCTTCTTGTAAAATGTCTGTATCATGGCAGGATTGTATGATTGCTCCTAATTTGCAGTCATCTGCAAACTTGATCAGCAAAATGGCCTTGACATTAGCCTTTAGCTCATGGAAATGGATGCCAAATAGGAGTGGTCCCAGTATAGAGCTGTGAGGTACCCCCTAGGTGACCAGTCTCTTAGTGGAGGTGGTATCATCAATCCTGACTTCATGGGTCCTGCCTGTAAGCCAGGTGGCAATCCAGTGAGTTATATAGGGGTTTATGCCCAGTTCTGTCAGTTTGTCAACAAAACCAGAGTAGGGTATTATACCGAATGCTTTACATAATTACTGCCCCTGTTTCAACTGAATTGATCCCAAGTTAACCATGGTTCATCTAATTCAGGATGGAACTGAAAAATTCCTCTTAAAATTAAGTGTAATACATGCTAATGTAAAAAACAGAGAAACAAAGCTGGATGTCGTCTGTACAACAATCGTAGTTTAAATGTACCTTTGAGTGAGCTCTCTTTGAAAATGAATAAAACTTTGAATGACAATTCTTTAGGGAAGCAACATGTCAGATCCATTGAACTATTTCTGCAGTAAAGCTCCATAAAGAGAGATGGCACATTAAAAGGCACTAGGAGACCGCAAAACCACAACATTAATCATTCTATAAGACCAAGATGAGAAGTCAAAGATGGCTCCAAGACAGCTTTTAATGCAACCGCAACAATGTCTCATGGAAGAATTCTTTAAGGCAGGTAACATGCCAGATATTCAGTGACAACTTAACTTTTATTTATTAGTTTATTAACTGGTCAGGTAAGCTGGTCATTAGACCTTTTTTCAGCCAATGGCCACAAAATCCACAGGGAAAAGTACAGTTTTGTACCTACCATAAATGTAGATGTTCGAAGATCCACATTGCTGCAGTCCTTACACTTGGGTAGTCCGCTGTCCTCGGTCGGCCCGAATATCAAAGTATTAGGCTGACGTCGGTCAAGGCGCTTAAGACTGACATCAGGACGTCAGGGTACAAATGCGCATGACCGACGTCATATCCTCAGTCTTTTCTTGCCCCAGATGTCAGAAGACCCTAAAAAGAAAGGTCAAAACCAAAAGACAGCAAAACCAACCAACCACCCTTGCACTAATTATATGTACAATATATACAATATACACAAAATGTACAACCCAACCCATACAACCACCTCTAACTACAGAGGGGAAGGAGGGAGGGTAAATTGGACTGCAGCAATGTGGATCTTCGAACATCTACATTTATGGTAGGTACAAAACTGTACTATGTTCTTCATCTCACATTGCTGCAGTCCTTACACTTGGGTAGAATCCCAAAGCAGAGGTAAGGGAGGATGGCAAAACTATAAAGCAGTAGGAGCTGCCAAAATGCCCTGTAAAATAGCAGTGGCAAAACCAGCCCTAGATTTAGAGTAAAGTGGAAGGTGATAATGCTTAGAGAAAGTATGCACTGAACTCCAAGTAGCTGCCTCCAAAATATCTTTAGTTGCCACCCCTTAAAAGGCTGTAGAAGTGGCAGTAGCCCTAGTGGAATGAGGCCTAATCCCAGCTGGAATCTCCTTACCATGATGGGAATAACAGAAAGCAATACAAAACCCAATCCACTTAGAAATAGTTTGTTTTGACACAGGCTTGCCCTGAGAACCCAAAGCAAATGAAACAAATAACTGCTGAGACTGCCTGAACCCTTTAGTTCTGCTCAAATAATATCGCAACTGCCTGTGTACATCCAAAGTGTGCAAAATCTTTTCCCCTTTATTTTGGGGGTTTGCATAAAAAGTAGGCAAATGAATAGTTTGGTTTAAAGCCACACTAGAAACCACTTTAGGCATAAAGGAAGGATTAATGCAAAGATACCCTATCCTTATGGAAAATTAAGAAAGGCTCAACCGCCATAAGGGCCTGTAATTCAGAAACCCTTCTTGCAGAGGTAATGGCCAACAAAAAAGCAGTCTTCCATGATAAATATTTCAACTCGGCAGTAGCTGCAGGCTCAAAAGGTTGTAGAGTAAGTTTCTCCAACACAAAATTGAGATCCCAAGCAGGAGTAGGAGCTCTACGTGGCGGTCTTATATTCTTTGCCCCTCTAAGGAATTGCTTAAACAAAGGATGAGAAAACAATGGTGGGTCACAGTCATAGTGAGCAGAAATTGCTGCAGCATGAACCTTAATAGAAGAGAAGGACAAACCTTTGTCCAGTAACTCAGTAAGATATTGAAGAGCCACACTTAAATTAGGCTCAGAAACATCAAATCCCTTTGCTGTACTCCAAAATAAAAATCTCTTCCATTTATCTGCGTACACTTTCCTTGTACTAGGCCTTCTGGCCTCCAAAATAACATTCAAAACTTGCTGTGGAAGCTGAGACCCTCCAGGGTTCAAAACAGAATATGCCAGGCTGTTAGGTGAAGAGAGTGAAGTTTGACATTGAGTAAATGACTGTTCTCCTGAGACAGCAGGTGTGGAATCGAAGGCAAAGGCCATGGAGGCTCCGTACCAGACTTCTCAGTAATGGGTACCAGTGCTGTCGAGGCCAATCTGGAGCTATTAAAATCATCTTTGGCTTGTCCTGTCTGACCTTTAGGAGTACCTTTGGGAGGAGAGGCAGAGGTGGAAAGGCATACACATGAAGATTGCTCCAATTGAAAGAAAGAGCATCCACTTTCCAGGCTGGGGGATGAAACCTTTTGTGGAAAACTTTGGCAGCTGGTAGTTTAGTGGAGAAGCGAACAGATCTATGTCTGGAGTTCCCCATGACACTGTCAATTTCTGAAATACATGAGGATCCAATTTCCACTCGTGGGGATCCATAATTGTCTGCTCAACACATCTGCTAAGGAGTTCTGTGCTCGGCAGAAACCTTGCCTGAAGATTTAGCTGTAATCTGAGAGCAGTCTCCCTCACAATCATTGCTTCCCTGCATCGAGGATAAGAATCGTTCCCCTTGCTTGTTGATGTACCACATGACAGTTGTGTTGTCTGTTAGAATCAACACCTGCCCTGGAAGAAGTAAATCCTTGAAAGCTATTAATGCAAATTGGACTGCTAACATCTCCTTCAAGTTGATATGTAGATGTTGTAGTCTGGCAGGCCACGTGTCTTGTATCCACTTTCCATTTAGATGAGCTCCCCAAGCTTTGTCTGAGGCATCTGTCGTTAGAATCTGACTCGCCTCTGGCCGGGTCACAGAGAGTCCCTTGTTTAGGTGACATTCCTGAGCCCACCACAAAAATTCCTTTTGAATGCAAGGTATTATCTGAATGACAGTGTCCATATCCTGGCAGTGCTGTGTCCATACATTTTGAGATACCATTGTAGCTTCCTCATATGCAGTTTGGCATTGGGAAGCACCAGAATACAAGATGCCATGAACCCCAAGGCTTGAAGGACTGTCTTTGCAGTCAGCCTGGACTGATGAGACAATTGATGGAAGTAAAGGGAAAGATTCTTTTGTTTGTCCGGGGTCAAAAAGGCCATCTGGGATGCTGTATTCAGTCTCACACCCAGAAAGCACATGTCCTGAGAGGGTACTAGACTGGACTTTATTTCGTTCACAGAATACCCCAGGCATCTTAGCACTGCTATCACATATTGCAAATGATGAAGAAGCTCGTCCCTTCCTTGAGCCAGAATCAGGCAATCGTCCAAATAAGGATAGATCTGGATTCCTTTTAGCCTGAAGAAAGCTATCACTGGAGCCAGAACTTTCGTGAACACTCTGGGCGCAGTAGATAAGCCAAAGGGCAATGCAGAGAACTGATAATGAGAAGTCCCAGCTCGAAAACGCAGATACTTCCTGCAACTTAGCCTGATAGGAACATGAAGGTAAGCCTCCTTGAGATCCAGAGTCACCATCCAGTGATCTTTGCCCAGCAGAGGTAAAAGCTGTTGTAGCGTCAACATTTTGAACTTGGGAATGTCCAGATAAGTGTTGAGGATAGATAAATCCAAAATTGGTCTCCACGTGTTCCCCTTCTTTGGTACTAGGAACAGGCGAGAATAAAATCCTAGGCCCACTTCTGGCAGAGGGACCGGCTGTATGGCCCCTATTTGAAGCAGCAGAGAAATTTGTTTGTGAGCCTCTATTCTTTGCTGAGGAGGAACGTCTGGCATGCCTTTGAAAGGAGGCAAGGTATGGAAATAAAACTTGTAACCTTGGTGTATGATATCTAAAACCCATCTGTCTTGGGTAATTAAACTCCAATTTTCCTTGAAGAGTGCCAACCTTCCTCCCAAAGGTGCTGCCAGATGAGAAGGCTCTGGCAGCTGAAAAGGTAGGTCATTGGGCCTGTTTACGAAAAGACTGGCCCCTGCCCTCACCCGAAGACTGTGCAGGTGAACTCCCTGTTCTAGGCTTGAAAGAGCCCTGAGCTCTGCCCCTACCACGTCTAGATCTACCCTAGACTGTGAATCATAAGAAGGGTACGTCCACCCCTTAGCAGGCCAATTCCTACTAAACTTCGGAGGCTGAACTTGCAAAAAATCTTTAACAGTCTGCATAGACTTAGCCTTGTCTTCCATTTTCTTTAAGACTGCCTCCACAGGTGCACCAAACAACACATCAGACTGTAAAGGAGCATCTAAAATCCTTGTCTTAACATGGCCAGATAAATTCTGATCCCTCAGCCAGGCGTGCCTGCGAAGAACTGACCCAGTGGCAGCCACCCTAGACGAGGCCTGTACAGCATCAAAACCACATTGTAAAGAATGCTTACCCACCTGTTCAGAAACCTGCACCAAATCTTGTAATTCTTTACACTCAATACCTTCCGCCAGAGCATCTACCTTAGACTTCAATTGAGACAGTAGATAGTTTTGATATTTCAACATGTGAAACTGGCAATTCAAAGCCCTCATAGCTAAGGTGGAAGAAGTATAGACTTTCTTTCCCCATCTATCCAAAGCCCTGGCATCTTTATCTGGAGGAACCGGATTTTTTACAACAGAGGCCTTGACACCTTTAGGTCCCTGACTAACAGTTTCTGGGTCCGCCCTAGGACTCTTATAAAGAAATTTATGAGCTTCAGGCACCCTGTAATACCTATCCGGTTTAACAGGAGCAGGAGGCAAAGAATCAGGATTAAGTGAAGCCTCTGCAAACACATCTTCCACAACATCCAGAACAGGAGGTATAGCCAAAGGCCTATGCTGGGGTAAAAACAAAAATTCCCTAAGCCTTTTCCTGGAATCAGAGAAGTCCTGACCTTCCCACTTAAAATGTTCCCTCATGGAATGAAGAGTCTCTGAAAAAGAAAAATCCTCTGGAGGAGAAGCAGAAGGAGTAGAATCATCCACATCAGAATCAGAATAAGGAGAATACTCCTGCAGGTCTTCAGCCGAAGACACTGAAACATCCGAAGCCTGCTCAAAACTCCCCAACTCTGGTTCCACCCTAGGCCTCTTATCAGGAGGGGGCAAAGAACCTCTAATCAAAGTAATTAAATCTTCTGCCATTTTAAGCATGTGCTTCTTGGGCACAGACCCTGAAGAACTAGGAGTGACACCAACAGAAGCTAAACCTGGCCTGCCTCTGGGAGAAGCCTTGGAAACAGAAGGAGAGGGCCTAACCACCCTAGGAAGGGAGGGGAGTACAGTAACCTGAGAAGCCCCCTCAGCCTGACCTGCCTCCTGAGAGGCCACATCCTGCAATAACAAAGTCTCCCCCTGGGACTCCAGAGAAACCTCCTGCGGAACCACCGGTTCCACTGACACCTCTAAAGAACCGGCGTCCGGTACGGACGACTCTTCTTGCCTGGGTTTAGCTGCTTTGTCTTTGCGCTTCTTCGAAGAAGCGGGCGTCGGAGCATCCGACGGCATATTATAATTGCACCGCTTCCCAAAGACCAACCTGGCACAATCTAACCTTCGCTTAATAGTGCGCTTATTGAACCTAGCACAAAAGCGACACCCAACAACGTCGTGCTCAGGCCCCAAACAAGGAATACACAAAGTATGATAATCTCTATGCGGTATCGGTTTCCCACAAGAAATACAGTTATTCACTTTTTCTGACATCCGGTAAACCACTGAGGCAAGAAAAAAACTAAAATATTCCCCAACGGGGTACTTAGCCAACTTTGACTCGGTCTGAAACTCCGAATTCGAAAAATTTCAGAACGGCACTTGCAACGCTGCTTCTGCATCGGACCATGCGGCAAAAAAGACTGAGGATATGACGTCGGTCATGCGCATTTGTACCCTGACGTCCTGATGTCAGTCTTAAGCGCCTTGACCGACGTCAGCCTAATACTTTGATATTCGGGCCGACCGAGGACAGCGGACTACCCAAGTGTAAGGACTGCAGCAATGTGAGATGAAGAACATCTGCATATTAAATGTGCTAATAAATGCCAAGATCACATCTACTGACTCATTCCATGAGAGCAAAGTCAATGTGCAGAAGATGAGAATAAAACTGGTTAACAATAAAACTACCTTAATAATAATAATAATAATAATAATAACTACAATAATACCCATGCATTAACCAGGTAGGCCAACTGCAAGCCCAGTCCCTTTTCAGGGGTGACTGGGATCAATGTCTGGTTAAGTGACTTGCTTAATGTCACACAGTAGACAGAATCAAACCCTGTACCACAGGAACTAACAGCTCACAGCCTTAACCCATTGCACTGACTTCAGACAATGTCAAGGACTCAAATTCTTCACTTAATATTACACTGACAAAAAGGACCATAGTTAAAGCCATACACTTGATGGCATGGAGTAGGTAAATGCAAGCAGTAGTGGTGTCACTCTGAAAGGAGGCGTTTTATTATATTAAGATATCTGTTTAAATTGTGTATATTTGCTGATTACTTATATACCTCTGTTTACTACTTTCTTTACGTAGTAGTGTAATTTTTCTGGAGCTTTTCAGAGACTCCACTGAAAAGAGGTAGCTTTCTGACCATTTGGATTATCCAGGTAAACAAATGCAATTAGTTAATTAGATCTGAAGCCATAAAGTATTCAAGGGAGCATCATTTTATTCTGGAGAGGTTGCCACAAAGCTGAGTGAAAAAGCCAAACTGTCAAAACAGAACAATTTCACATCAAACAGCATTCTAAGCTCTAAAGTCATAACACAGAAGGAATAAACAATTGGCTTGCTACATTAACATAAGGCTTATGCAAAATTAATAGGGGATTCCCTGAAATGCTTTACTTCCTTAAACTAGCCAGACAAGTCATCAACTCATATTAACAGGAGTGATGAATAAGAACACAGCATATCAATCCAGTGAGAAAGATCGTACTTCTAAGAGTATCAGTGAGTTGTCCTTCCACCTGCAATTGTATTTGGGTGCTTAGCCTTGAGTAAAGCATCAAGAATGACAATGATAACACCCCTGCATTGCAGGATCACTGTAGCTGACATCTGAAGAGGAATTAATATGGCAGCCTCGACACTGTTTGAGGTTGGCTAAGTCAGATCATGAGTCAAGTGCCTTTTAAGAACATAAAGAACACAAAATAGCTGCTAGAAGCTAATCAGTTTACTCTTAAAAGTATAAAACGCACCACAAGCACCAACAGATTCAATTGGACTACCCATTCAGAGCTTAGATCAACGAGTGTAAACATAACCTTCAGTTTCTTATGTGCATTATTTTTCTTATCCTATATTACACTGTCACTGAGTACATTCTCATTTTGTTACTGCAGCTACACATTTGATTTGTACTATGGCAGTGTTGTTTTCTAATGCTTGTGTATGAGCTTGTAAGCATACTTCGCTTTTATGTATTTTTTAATTTACTTTGCAGTCCTTTACGTTAAAGAGATACATCTGTAAAATGCACCTTATATCAAATACAGGAATGTAAACATTATAGACAAAATAACCATATACATTTAAGTCATTTTGATATCTGGAGTAATTGTTATTGAGATAACTCTCAAAGCTGCACATTTTTCTACAGTCAGTATTTAATAAAAAAAGCCAGACGATGACAGCAAACTGACTTACCTTGGATAGTAACCATCTCAAGATGGCAACTCATCTTTATGATGTTATCTGCAAGTCAGTACTTACCTGTTGCTACTTCCAAATTACTTAACTCCTCTTAACTTTTTTTTCCTGCAGTTGTCTTTGAGAGATGAATATATTTGTATTCATTTGCACACAACTGCAGTTTATTGCCTGCTGTAGCTTTCTTGGATTGTGTTTAAAAATGGGCACCTACTATAGCCCTGTCGTAACTGGTAGTAAAAAGGCACAGGGAAATATGCCAAATGAACAGCCTCACCATGAAGAACACAAGAATCAAGGCCATTGCTTAGTGATATTAAAGCATTCACATGAAAATAACACCACTACAAGCTACAGTTTGTGATAGGAGGAATCTAATTTAAAGCTGCAGCTTCAGAAACTGTTGATTTAATATATTTCATGAAGTTAAAAACACATTTCCTATCCCACCATCATGGAAATATTCACTCATCTCTCCCATACTTAAAGCTGATAAAGATCCTACCTCTTGCTCCTCTTATAGAACCACCTCACTATTAAACATTGACTACAAGATTTTCATGAGCATATTATCAAACAGAATAAATTCCATTATACCTAGCCTAATAGAAGAAGATCCGACAGGTTTTATTAAACATAGGAAAGTCCAAGATAATATAATAAGACTTCTGACCTTAATAGATTTAACAAATAAAAATAGAAATGAACAATAATGAGTTTCGACATAAAACTTTTGACTCATTAAGTTGGCCTTATTTACTTAAAACACTACAATATACATTTTTTCCAAACTTTATAGAATTAATTAGAAACCTTTATGAAAATTCTGTTTCTTTTGTAAAGCTTGGTTCTTTTTATCTCCTTCCTTTAAAATTACAAAAGGTACAAAAACAAGGCTGCCCTCTTTCCCCCATAATTTTCGCTTTAGCTATAGAACCACTAGCTAATCATATTAGAAATAATGTCCACATTAAAGATTATAATTTAAATAGTGACTTATCTCCAAAGATTCAGCTATTTGCTGATGATTTATTATTAACTAGTGGAGACATTGAAACATCTTTGGATCAACTACTCAACACTTTAAATTTATTTGAACACCTGTTAGGACTAAAATGTAAGCATAACAAAACTCAGACTGTTAATAAACAAAAAGGTAACTATGAAAATTAAAAGTTATAAATGCTTTAATTGGGAAAATATACAAATTTAATATTTGAGTGTTCAAATTAACTCCACTCTCAAGAGTACAATGTAATTTCCAATCTCACAGACAATTGGAACAAACTTTATTTTATCATTGAAGACAGACTAATGTTAATAAAAATTATAGTGCTACCTAAAATTCTCTATATAAGGCAATCTTTAATTATTCCTCCAACTAAGAAAATGTCAAAAAAAGTATTTTATTAAAATTCCTTTGGTACCCCCAAAAACCTAGAATATCCTTACATGTGGCAAGCTGGGAAGAGGGAGGTATAAGCTTTCCTAATATTGAATTGCATATAAATGCAACCATCTTTAATATAATTCTCTTATGGCTGAATTCCTCATACAATTCATATTGGAAACTAATGCACGAAAACATTTTGTTAACCAATAATAACATACTAATTGATCCTCTCACTACAATACTTAAAAATGTCTTTATTTGATTTTTTTTAAATATATACACAGGATAAGCAGAAGTTAAAATCTTGCGCTTTTATAAATTTATAATAATGGCTAATTTTATGAAAATCACCCAAGCTAAACAGTTAATTAAACATTTACTAATATACCTTCTCCCTATTGTTTATACAAATGAGTGTTTAATCTCTTTCAATATAAATAAAATGCTTGAATTTAAGAATAATGATTTAGTATACTGGAACCAATTCTTCTCTACTAATAGAATTCACCCAGCTAACTAATTACTAGATATAGTCTACATAATAATTGGATAGATATACAAACGTGTAGAGAATTTATATATAATAAAACAGTTTGATTTTTACAAACCCATGGAAACAGCATACCAAAAACATTGGAATTACTGATTAATACAATTATTGGCTCTTTGAAAGGCACCTCATTTATATCCTTAACATATAAAGTTATAAGATCTGATTGTAGTTTTACAAATGCATCTTTTTGGGAATACTCCACCAAAATAAACAATGAAGAATTTCCTACTAACAACAAGAAACTCCTTCTGAAGTCAGTACAAAAAACAATTTCTCCTTATTGGAAAACGTACACATGGAAATTCCTTCACAGGAGTTATTTTACACCTCAAAAAATTGCTACTATATAAAAAAAATGATACAAAGTGTTGGTGTAAAGCAACAGAAGCTGATTGCTTTCGTATGATTGTTGCATGTACTACTTTATCTCAATTTTGGAAGGAATTTGAATGAATGTTTTTGTAAAGCCTTATGGAATGATAATTGTGAAATTTCAAATTATCTTATTTTATAAATAATGTACCATTACCAGAAGTCATACCTAGATCTCAAACACACCTTCTCTGGTCAATACTTGCTGTTGCAAGAAAGGTTGTGACAAAAAACTGGAAAACTAACTCTTCTATATCTTTTAGAAATGAATTTATTTATTTAGCCACAGATCTATGTGAAAAGGAAATATACTGAGTTTAAAAATTAAAACAAAGAATTTAACACACAAATTAATTGCTTGGGAAAAGTTACAATCATTACTAAAAAAGTTTTAGATGATTTCCTGAATGTACATGGAAGTATTTTTGTTATGGACTTTGTAAATAGTTTGTTTCAATTTGTGATTGTAGTCTTGTTATAACTTTTTAAAAAACAATTCTGAAAACAAAGAAACTGTTTATTTAAGAATGTAACTTAAAATATCAGTAGAAAGAAGTGAGGGAATGTGGCTCCTCATATGGAACCACAACACTGTTAAATTTCGGGACTGAATATACCTGCTATACTAACAAAGTTGTCAAAAAAAGAAAAGCCATTTTTGTAACTTGATAATCGAAAGATCATGCTAAATGTAGTAAACTTAACTGAAAACATTTGCCTTTCTTAGACATCTGCTGTAAGGAATTTATTTAGTAAAAAAATAAGCAGAACCAATCATGTCTTGAGAAGGCATACCTTTATATCTCGTTTACAGAGACAGCTGAAATAACTGTATGTTTGTTAGTTAATTAATTAATTAATTAATTAATTAATTAATTAATTAATTAGATGTATTTATTTATTTATTTATTAGCATTTGCTTAAGAGGAGGCTCAGGGAAAAAAGCTCCACATAAAATGCAAATATTAAGGTTACAAAAGGTTATGGTAAGAAAAAGGAGTACAAATCTAACAAAAACAATATAAACAACTGTCAGTTAATGATTAGAAAACAAAAAAGTGCATGTTATGCCAATGAGTAGGTAGTCTTAACTATCAAAACAGAAAAGAAATAAAACACCTTAAACATTAATAACTAAGCACAGCTACTGCAGTATATAAATATGTTGTTTGCAAGGTACATGTAACAGATTTGGCTACTGGTTTTAATTAATCAGAAACAAGACAGAAAGAGAGTGAGATATGTGTGAGCAATCAACAGCAAATTAGTAGAACAAGTGTACATTAACATCAGTTCCTATGGTTAGGATTGTATGCAGCATTCAAAGATGAGTGAACTGGATGCTGCAGGTGGGGTAAGAAGGATACAAGGAGTAGTTCAAAGGTACAAAAGAAAGATGGTAAAATATACTGGGCTACTGAGTTGTATGATTATTGGATTGTGTAGTACAGTAGAATGGCAGTAAATGGATACAGATATATTCAGATGAAGGACAGAAGAGTACAGTGAAGTAAGTCTGATGAGTTGTGAGGGACAGCTGGTTTAATGAATGGGGTTTAGAGAAAAGGTATGGAAGGGGTGGCTGGAGAGGATTCACAGGAAAATAGCAGGTGGCAAGAGGTGGGTAGATTAAGGCATGTCAATAAGAATCAAGTGTGACTGGAAATATATGCTATTTGGAGGATCAGGATTCGTGAGTTTGCAGGAGTAGAGAATGTATGTCTCTTCTATTTCTCATTTCACTAGGGTCTTCAGATTTTTATTTTAGTTACTTGGTATTAAACAGCCACACATCATGACTGAGAGACTAATTAATGTTACATGTGGGTTAGTGATAGGATAACATTCTGCAGCAAGAAAGTTCACAGGCATGTGAACCATACCTACAGATAAGGATGCACCAGTTGCATCCATAGGGACAGACCAAAGTTAGAACAACTCGAGACAGCAGTCTCATCAACTCCAAATAGAAATGTTCAACAAGCCTGCATTACTGAAGAGAAATGTTTCGATATACCATGTATGTGTACTTAGAGGGCAGTATTTTCAAGATTTTCTGTTGATCGGTAACACTCAGTGGTTCCTCAGTGGCCTGTTCCTCTGCAGTTTTCAGGGATGGTATTTCTACAGCTATACATATGGAGGTTGTCCCTATTTTCAGCTTAAAGTTCTGCTTCACAAAGTTTTTTGAATCCTCCCTCATCACACATCTTTTTCAAAGCTGTCTGATGCACAGAAAATCAACTACATGACCAACATACTAGTGGCAATGATAATGTAAAGAAGCAAAAATAAATTACCTTATGTAGTATGAATTTACAATAAAGTCTACAGATTTTACAACATCTCTTTGTTAATGTGCTTATATTTTAGATAGTTTTTTCACTCTCTGTTTTTAAACTTGCTTTTGAATAGTATCCCTCATTTCTACTGGAGCTGAAAAGAGTTATATGCTATTTGTCATTCAACTATGATGCTAATTAGATGTCAAGATAGTTTTGGCTGGATGTACTTACTTTTTAAGGGCCTTTGTACCTATTTTCATTGGAGGTTGAGACACATGCTCCCAGTAAACAAATATAAATGTGAAACAAATCCTAATGAACTGCTTGGCTGCTTTCCTAGAGGACAACAATCTCTAGGATAAGAACCAACATGGTCCCAAGACCAGAAGGAACTGTCAGACAACTCTGATCCAGTTTTATGACCAAATTACAGGAGAATTTGATAGGAAAGTTGTGGTAGATGTGGTTGACCTGGACTTCAATACTTTTGACTCAGTCACACAAATCCAACTGATAGGAAAACTGGAGGGTGGACGGTAGGATCAAGGTTAAGGAAATAAAAACAAAATTGACACTCCCATGGAGACAAGCTGATAACAGGGCAATAAAAGTCAGAACATTGCTTTCTCTAAGGCCAAAAGTTAATGTTTTCTGAAAGCATTCAAGTTGTTTTCACATCTGGAAAGGGAATAAAGATAAAAGATCAGAACAGACAACAATTAGTGTAAGTGAAAGCACAGGCAATAACACGCATCTCAGCATGGATAACCTCAATTTCAGGTTAATTAAGGCCTGTGTTAGCAGCTGTCTATTTGGAACAAATGTTCCTAACATGAGGGTTAAACTTCAGTATTTGAAGTTGTACATAGTTGTGTGTGTTGGAATTAAGTTAACAGATTATGAGGGCGTGTTTAGTTTTTGTCTGAGGTCTTTTAAAATGTGACGTAGGTTCCAAAGTTGAAGATAATAAAAAACTGTTTAAAGGATTAACCTTCCAAACACTAGTGAGTGCATGTATTACAAAATGTGGGACTAACGGCTTATTACCATAATGGGGACACTTTTCATATTATCTTGGAATATAAATGGTCTCACAGGTATAGACATCATAAGAAATGCAGAGTGCAAATAGCAATGATATAGGACTCACATTTGGAAAAAAATGAGAATTTGATAAAGAAATGATTTCAGGATGGATATTAGGTAGAATACCAGGGACAAAAAAGAGGAGTATTTATATTAACTGCTAGAAGAGCTCCAACATGACAGAAGAGGAAAAAATAACATTGGCAGATTTGTGGTAGTAGGGGGCTACTGAGTAAGGGATGAGGATTATGCTGGCATGTTATTTATATTCCACCTAAAACTGCTATTATGGGACAAATAATCGGCTTTCAGGAGGGAATATTACTTATGGGTGTGGATTGGAATTTGATTTGCAACAACGAAGATGTATCTGGGGGGGCCTAGAAGGGACAATACAGCAAAAGAAGGTAAATTTATGAAGCTATCTGATATGAAAGACATGAATTCAATAATAGAAATACGGGGAGAATTTACATATTATTCCCCAAGGTAGAGTAACTGGGCTAGACTAGACAGAAATTGTATTTCACAGGAACATGTGCATTTAATTGAGAACTTTGGCACACATTCAATAACTATTTCAGATCATGCACAAATAATTACCAAGATAAAAATGCAGGGTAACGAAGTAAAGATGAGACACTGGCCCTTCCCAAATAACTGTTAAAAAGAGAAGAATTTAAAGAATGGGTAGTGGAAATTATTTGGGAGTTAATAGGGAAGATGGAAATTACTCCATAAGTTACAGATAGTGAGAGAGATGAAATGAAAGTAGAGTTTAAAACAGGGTAGAAACAAAAGACAGAGAAGTCTGGTTAAGTAAAAAGGATTATTTAGAAGGACTGACAAATGTTAAAGTATTACAAAATATGGAGAATTGTGCAGAATAAGAAGAGGTACAATTGCAGAGTGCTAAAGAGAAAATAAGGGAGTACCTGGATAATATGCATGAGATTAGAAAGATTGCTGTTAAGCAAATGTTTTTTGATGATAAAGCCAGAGCACAAAATCTTTTGACATGAAGACTTAGGCAACAGAAAGCAGACAGAGTTGTTGCCAAGCATAAGGAGCCTATAACAAGAAAAATAATCAGAGATCCTGTAGATGTACTAAGAGATATTTCGGAAATTTTATGAGAATTAGTATAAAGCAGAGAAGTGGGGAAATCAAAAAAAGTACAAATGCAAATATTTATGGAAGACTTACATATGCCCCAAGGTTATAGGTTCAACAATTAAGACAGAGGAGATGAGAAAAATAGTGATGTATAACCAATCTGCAGGAAAGTCTCCAGGAATGGATGGCATTTTGGTGGAAATCTGGCAGCTATGAGGAAGGCTTTGTTTAACAGCATTTTAAAAGGAGGGGCTGGATTAACATCCTGGAAAAGCTGTGGTGGCTGAAATATCTATAGATGGCAAAGACCCATCAGATTCAACTTCATATAGGCCCATTTCAATTTTAAACCATGATTATAAGTGTTTATGTCTATAGTGGCTAAAACAATGGCAAAGATGATGCTGAAGGTGATAGATATGGATCAATGTAGTTTTGTGGAGGGAAGGCAAACATTCACATTAATAGAACAATGATAATCCACAGGGAAGCAGAAGGTAAAAAAACACTGCTGTTGTTGGTGGGTCTTGATGCAGGGAAAGCATTCGACAGAGTAAACTGGTATTTTAGGAGTAGGGCAATAGGAAGCATTTTCATTACTTCATACAATAATAAGGTTATTTAGAAGGGTATATGAGGAATTGGGAGGCAAAAATCAAAGTGGAAGGGTTCCTCTCTGACAAGTTGTTCCTGAACAGAGGAAACAGGCAGTGGTGTCCTTCTTCCCTTTGCTATTTTTGTTATATTTAAAACCATTGCTAAAGAAAATAAGGGACTCAGAAATTCAAGGATATAATTGGCATGGCGTTCAAGAAAAGCTGTTTTTATTTGCAAATGATATTATTTTATCCTGATGGAACCACAAAAGGACATAGTGCTGTGAAGCATTCTCAGGCAGTTTTTTTTTTTTTTGGTATATAAAATTAACGAAGATAAAACAAAGGCTATAGCTATAAACTATTTACCCACAAATGAATTGGTTCAGTAATACCCATATTTATGGGAACATGATAAAAAGTATTTAGGCGTATGGATTAAAAAAGCTTTTCTTATGGCAGCTAAGGATATGTGGGAAGAGACTAAATGAAAGATAATACAAAAACTGAGAAACTGGAAGCTTTTGTCTATGAATATGAAAAGCAAGATACAAGCAGTAAAAATTTTTTAGTCCCTTTAGTTTTATCCATAGGTCAGTCATAATTTTATCAACCAGAGAAGTTGTTGTCTTCCTACATCAGGTCAATCATAGAACAAAACATACCATTTGGAATATAACACCTCCAAATACCTTCCTCAAGTAAAAAAAGACTGGAAAAATCTAACTAAAACTATCTATGAACCATGTTCCCTTAGCCACCCAAGGAGAATAAAAACCCTCTTGCTCCATATGGCTAGCTCTGCCTCATGTTTTGGGCTCTGAAAGATCCTGTACTATTAGACCCTTCCCATTTCAAAAATACTGGTAGTACTAAAAACACTCACTGCAAAAACTTTAAACTTCATGGAAATAATTTTTTTTTAAATAATCTTCCTCCCATCCTAGGCGTCCGCACGGTCCCCACACTGTGTACAAGCCATCCAGAAAGCCAGCGCAACCCAAACGGGCTATCCTATAAATACTTCTACTCTGAGCCTCCTGAGCGCTTTGTACTGGACACCCACCCTCTCCAATTAAGGCGACCTAACCATAACTGAGTGTGGGTGTTAACCTACTGTGTTTTTTGTTTATATTTCTGATATTCTGATAATGTATAAAGAGTGTTAGTGTTTAACTTGGCTTGTACACTCGCTCTGACCACCCCTAGGCCCTACATTCATACCCTGTTCTACTGTGATTAGTTTTTGCTCCTAGCTAACTCCCCATATAGCCACCAGGTAGAAGCATATCACCATAAAAGCAGTCCACTACCTACCTAACCTACTCTGACTCCACGGACAATTGAACACTCTAACATATATGCTAAACTGCTGACATAGCACGCGGAATATAGTCCTGACTAAATGGGATCGTGGTCTTACTTCCCAACTACAAAAAGATACAAGTAAATCCCAAAAGAAATATCATCAGGAATTTTAAGGAACTACACCATATACTGAGAAGGTTCTGAAAAGAACTAAGACACCCTTTTCAGCCTCATAGGGAATATTAATTCCCGAATATAATTACATTTCTAAACTCTCCCCCTGAACATAAATACATTTCTAAACTCTCTCTTTCTCCTATACCCAAACCTGAGCTTACCAGGACAGCTCTTTCCAAAGGTTCCTGATTGTTTCTAGCAGGCACGCCTCTCTCAGCTGGGGTTGCCCTGCTCGGGCTCTCTACACTACCCTACCCCCATTCCCACCCACCCCATATCACTTACCTTTATAGTTATCCACACCCCTCCCTCCATACACAACTAGACCCCCCTAGCAACATACATACACACCCTACAACCTTTCTACCTAACCCCTCTTCCTACCTCCTATTCTAAGTACATCTCCTCCTGCTAGACTAGTTCACCACCCTATCTTAGCCTTAGCCACACATGATTTCATTATCTCTTAACCTCCTTCTTATACCATCCTACTCTACCTTACCTACACAATCTTTTACTACCCTTATATGGTATTTTTCCCTCCTACTTTACCCCACTCCTCCCAATATGTCCTGCATTTACAAACTGGCTACACTTATTTTCACCACTTATCTCTTTCTAATTCTACACCTTTCCTGTCCTCACCCACCTTTTACATCTCTCAAACCAACTTCATCAACAACTCCTTACTATAGCTTCCCCCCTAGCTACTCAGTCATCTGGTCCAGTATGTACACCAACAACCCACTCCTAGAGACTAAATTAATAATCCTCTCTACACAAAACACTGTACCTAGCCTCAGTACCAACCTGAAAGCCTAAAAACATTATTTCATCCAAAATCCTGTCTCTCCCATCCCAATCTACTTCTAAGTGGTGACATACATCCCAACCCTGGCCATTCTCTCACTTCTGGTCACACCCCAAAAGACAAAAAATCCCTCTAGTTCACCACCATTAACATCTAAAGCATCAGAAATAAAATATCCCTACTACATGGATGGCTAAACCAGTACAAACCTGATTTTACAGCCATCACTGAAACCTTGCTAAAGCCATACATAAAAGACACAGAATTTCTACCCCCACATTACTCCTGTCTAAGAAATGACTGACTTCACAAAAAAGGTGGAGGTATTGCCTTAATATATCCAAGTACCTTCACAGTGATTCCTTATTCTAAAACTATTCCTACCTTGTCTAATTCAGAACTACTCATTTCCTTCTTAAAACTAAATAATAAAAAGAACCTATGTATCATCATTATATACATCCCTCCAGATAATAATATTCCAATCCTAGAAGACATCCTTGCATGGACAACCAATAGCATAAAAAACAAAACTATCATCCTAGGTGATGTCAATATTAACTGGTCTGACATCTCCAACAACAATCCATCCTTAGCCATAAACTTCCATACCTACACGCAGCTCATCTGAGAAATCACAAGACCCAACAAACAGCACAGCAAAGGCACAATCCTGGACTGGATCTTGGTATCTGACCCCAGAAACATCTCCACCTCAGGTATACTCCCAGACAGTATAAGCGAACACTACTCCCCAGTTTTTGCAATACGCAAGTCCACCACTTTACCAAATGTACATCTATACAAATATACCAGAGATCTATCTAATTTCTCCCCCATAGCTCTCAACAACATAATGCAAAGAATCAACTGGAATCCCTTAAAATGTCTCCCTCTAAATGAAGCAGTAGAGTTCTTCAACTCTACATTTCTCAGGATCCTTAATACTCTAGCACCCCCAAAGACAAAAAAAAAAGAGTCAAAACCAATCATGCTAATTGGCTTACCATGGCAACAAAACAAATCATGTCCTCCAGAGACAAAGCCTGGAAAACCTGGCTAAAAAACAAGACTGAGTCCAATCTAACATGTTACAAACAAATTCGCAATCAAATCAAAAGGTTAGTTACTAAAGATAAAAAAAGAACACTTCCAAAAAATCCAAAACCAGCATCACCATAACCCAAAAACGTTTTGGGGAGCAATCAACTCCCTCCTACACCCAGGAACAAACCAAAATCCATCCCCAAACCCTGACAAAACACCAACAGAATTAGCCTCACTTTTTAACTCCTACTTCATAGAAACCATCAATAAACTTACAACCACCTTCCCACCCATTAACAAAAATCTACCTGACAGTAGTGCCTCACATCCCCCTTCCACTAATATCCCCACTTTCTCTCTCTCTCCTATACCCACCTCTACCATAAAGAAACTTCTTCTTAAACTAAACCCTTGCACCAATGCCCCTGATAGCCTCATCTATAACATGTCCCATCAGCATCCTCATCAATAGATCTATCCAGGAATCATGCATACCTGATATCTGGAAAAGGGCATATGTTCTTCCATTCCATAAAGGTGGCAAAAACTTGGACATCTCCAACTTCAGGCCCATTGTCATATTATCACCCAGTTCAAAAATACTCAAAATACGTCTAAACGCAGCTCCTCAATCACCTAGTCATACATCAACTTATCTCTCTGACACAGCATGGCTTTAGGCCAGGGCACAGCACTAACACTGCCCTCATCTACTTTCTTGACACAGTTAACAGAGCCAGTGACTCTAGATCCATAGTTTCCGCACACCTTCTCGACCTCTCAAAAGCCTTTGATACTGTCTCACACCTCCTCCTACTATCCAAACTATCTAAACTTGGCCTATCCCCCTCTACTCTCCAATGATTCTCTAACTATCTCACCAACAGGCAACAGTCTACTATCTGGCAACACTCCTTCTCCCCTTTCAAAGATACCAAAACAGGTGTACCCCAGGGCTCCATATTAGGACCACTCCTTTTCAGTATATTTACCAATGACTACCAAACTAGCCTTTCTAACTCTACTCTAGTACAATATGCTGATGACTCCACTATCATTTGCTCTTCTAAATCCTCCCCTGCACTAAAAAAAATAACCCAAGAAGCCTTTGCATCCACTGAATCATAGTGTCTCAGAACCACTTAGCCATGAACCACAATAAAACAAAACTCCTAATCTTTACCCCAACTAAAAACTTCCCAATAAATAGATCTGAACTCACTGTTCAGTCCCAAAACAATACCATTATAGAGGTTGTCTCCAGTATTAAACTCCTTGGTGTCACCATTGACGACAACCTAACCTTTGACCTTCATGTCCACAATAATATTAAAAAACCCCATCAAAGGCTAGGATCCCTTTGTAGGCACAACCACTATCTTACTCCACTTGCAAAAAAAGCTCTTACCTCAGCATTCTTGCTCCCAACTCTCTTATATGGTGCACCCATCCTTACAAACATACAATCCTCTCTGAAAACCAAACTCAACTCATGTTATAACAAAATTGCCAAATTTGCTACAAACACCAAATTCTCCACCCACCACTGTACTCTGCAAGAACTGAACTGGCTTGAACTCCCCAACCACCTATCACACCTACAACTTACCATTGCCAACAAACTTATCTACTTCCCTAATGCCTGTCCATCCCTCACTAATTTACTAACCTTGTACCAGCCCAACTGGCACCTCAGATCCGAAAACAAACTACTACTAAATGTCAACAAACCTAAACTCTCCGCCGGTCATATTTTATACACATTTATTGTCTCCAAGCTATGGAATGACCTTCCCCCTGTACTCAGAGCTATCTCTAATCCCCTGACCTTCAAACCTCCCTCAAATCACATTTCACCACACAATGGATATGTACCTGTACCTCTACCAACAACCCAAAACCTGACCCTCCCACCATCTCTCCTTTCCCTTAAACTATTCTGTTACCTACTTTCTACCAACTCTACATATCACTGCTTAAAGCTCTTTCCTTTCCCTCTGATTTTCTCCTTGTACATTTAATAATCTCATACTTGGTATAAATCCATACAGTTGCTATCCATAATTATATCAGACAATCCCCTGTACTATTTAAATGTTTGTTTTTATACAATTACTGTATTATTCAAATTGTCTGTATTCTACTGTGGAGCTTTTCTCCCCGGGCCTCCTCTGAAAATGGGTTCATTAGACCCAGTAGACTATCCCGGTAATCAAATGCAATAAACAAAATAAATAAAAGATTTCTTGGAAGGATATATTTCTCACCCAAAGAATCCTCTAGCTACGTAAAGCTGTCCATGTATGTCATACAATGTAGCACTTTCGCCTCCTTCAGGTTCTGCTTTGATAACTGAATGGGTACTAATAAATTTACCCCTAGGATAAGTATTATAGCTCTTATCAAATGGGTGGCAAATCCAACTATTAAACTCTCACTGGGTTTGGTTGCATAGCAAGGCTCTGTATGTTTTGCCTAGACCATACTGCTTAAGAAGGACATATGAACTTTTCTTAACAGAGGCCAAAAAAGGTAAAAAGGAGGATGATATGGTTGCACAGGATACATCAAGAAAATGTGAAGGTCTGAGTTTTGCCCTAAAACGGAAAGGCAGGAGAGAAGGGAGGCACAGGCTGCAGACACATCCTTCTTCAGGGAGAGTTAGAAAGCCATGGAAGGGCCTGCTGGAATGGCTGGTAGAGATGAGTTCATATACGCATTCAAGAAGGCAAGAGACAGGTGGCTAGGTGAGGAGGGGTGAGGATGGAGGGGGGTACAATACTGAATGCTCTTAAATAGGAGTCTAGATAGGCTTATAGGTTCATAGGTGATTACTAGGCTAACTGCCCTGAAGGGCCATTTTAAGCCTAGCCAATATCCAGAAGTCAGAATCAAACTCTGTACCTTGTGTTCTTGAGGTGAAGACTTTAACTACTGTGTCAAACCCTCCCAACTTCTTCAGTTATGAAGCCAATGTATTATAAGGGCTGACTTGTCCAAAAATGCTCGGAATCATGTGATATACCCACCTCCTATTCAGAGTGATTGAACAGCTAAAACAAGAAGGACTGCTAACTGATTGTAGGTTAATGATACACAACCTGAGCAAACTAATGGGAGTCCTTGATTTTATTTCTGCAACTGCCAGTTTAATGAGGAAGTTACTTAATCAAGTTACATAACAATAGCAGATTTGTGACAGTAGGTGGCTAGTGGCAAGGGATGAGGATTACGCTGGCATGTCTTTATATTCCACCTAAAACTGCTATTGTGGAACTTAAAATTTGGAACAAATAGTCAGTTTTCAGTCACACCTAGATCCATGATTTGTGTCAACAGTATTACCAGCAGATTGTAGCCAAGCAATATGTGTGCATGTCCATGTGTGTGTGTAATGCACTGTGGTTCAAAATGATCCCTGATACCCTTTCAGTAAGCTACATATCTTGTTAGATGGTGGAGGGCAGGACTGCTAGACATCACTCAAATATCTCACTGTATTTAACACCACCCTCAACATTCTCCACTGTCCCTTTGTGTGCAATCTTCAAGTCTGCAAGTGATCATGTGACTCTAGAATTCTAAACATGAGAGCAGCGATTAAGGAATACAGTAAAAAGAAACAACAACCTTTGATCAAACAAAGGAAAGCAGTAGCAAAGTTATTCATTCCTGCCTGCATCCCAGGTGGAAGATGGCATGCTGTTAACAGAAACTCTAAGGGAAATAACACAGACAAAATGAGCTTTGCAAACATACAGGAATAGGGGATGCTCTTTCTAGTCTTCAGAAAGCACATCATTAAACAAGTCTTTGGATGCCATATAGGCATTCCAGTTACTAATCAGCATCTTACAGACAAAATAGAAATAATTCAACAATGCATTTCTTTGATTACTGTCTTTTTCTGTTGTATTTAGATCATCCAAGTCCTTTTTGTTGTACTGCTGAACTTACAGGCCACCCATATTACTTTAAGTGCGTTTTTACTCTGTTGACACTATATAAAGGAAATGTAGAATCACTAGCTACTTCATCATTGCTGTTTTATCTGTGCAAAGACCACCATATGCTGCTTGCCCAGTCAGAAAAAAAATGATGGAATTAGTACATATTTTTTTACAGGTCTATAAACACAAATATGTAGCTGCAGACATCAATGAAGCTTTGAGGACACTGTATTTATGTTGGTACATTCTGCAAGCATAACTGTCTACAAATGCTGCCCCTGACCTCAATAGAAATCTTGTAAAGACATGAAATGCATTTGGTTTGACAATAAGAGGAGAAACAGGTAAGTTATAACAGAAAGAAGTATTTGCTGTCAGATATGGCTTGAGCATGACAAAAAAGGTCATCTCACAGCTTTTTTCTCTACTGAACAACAAAGCAAGAACCTTCTTTTTGGCCAACCCAGTGCTACAGAAGCAGGGTTTCCCTCTATGCTGCCAGAGATCTGGCTTCAGGAATGAGCTAAACATGTAGGGCTGTTATCTAAGGTGAGAATGGAGGAAGCAACCAGCAGTCGGCATTTCATGCTGGGTTGGATGAGGAGCTTTTACCAGGACCTGTTATTAGGGGAACACTAGGAGATTAACACTGAAATGCTGTTGAAACATATTGTAAGACCGTGCACAGGAATACATTTAGCAACATTACACACAGTGGTTATGGAAGTAGGAAAACAGGTAGATCTGCCTAGACAATAGGTGAAAAGTGAACACAACCAACAAATAGCTCACGGAACTCAGTTCTAAAATGTTGGGGGGTACAAAGCATGTTCTCCCTTTCTACTTGTAGGTGTAAGTTACACTAAAAGAGGAAGAAGGGGCAGGAATGGTGGGTGGTTGGACCTGGCCTATTCTGATCACTGCGGCTTGAAGGAAGCATTTCTTCCTGCCTCAAAAATTTGACAGTGTTAAAACTGCAAATTGAAGACACGCTCAAATGATCTGTTAGCCCTTGGTACAAGCAAAAGATCAATTGTCAGCAGGTACCTCTAAACTGGTCTAGACTAAATCTGGTAATACAGAGTACAAGAAATTGAAAATGGGTTATACATGCTTCACAATATCACTCCTATGGAGTTCATGACTTTTTATAGAAAACCAGAGACCTAGAATCCCACAAGCAATCCAGGCTAATGATCAGGACTGCTGCAAGCCCAAACCACAGAACTGGCATATTTTATGTCATTACAACAGGTCCATTGTAGGGCAGCTCCACTTGATGCTTACAGGATGCCACTGTCTGTACAAAGACCTCATCCTCTTAAAGCCGGGAGTGATCTACTACAGTAAGAAGAGGCAGAGGAAGGAATGCGCAACCCCCATGCCAGTAAGCCTTTCTTTCTTGGTGCAAGTTCCCAGTTATATCTTTTGAGGATTCTTAAGAATAACATCCTCTGATAAAATAATCCTGACTTGTAGTATATTACATTAGCAGCAGGAGAAAATAAGTACCTAGTCTGGCATTCAACTTCAACATTCAGTCTCCCCTCCACCCCTCTCTTCCCCTTTATACCTTTTCCATCTGTGGCATTCCTTCTGAATGATTCTATGGACACCATCTCCACCATACATTCTGGGAGTCTGTTCTTCTCATCTCCCTGACATGATATTATGCACTAATACCATGTTACTCCCTAAATCCTTTGGTTTTAGGTGAGAATAACTCTAACTCTATCCTCTGGCGATATTCCTTTCTATCCATTCCATGTATCTTTCCGACAGTTTCCTCTGAAATTCTTCCAGCAGTCTGATATTCTTTTCCATAAATGATCTCCAGAACATTGTGTATTACTTAAGAGTGGGTCAAACTAAAAATGGTTAGAGCTCCTCATGAATGCTGGACAGCCACATCACCATCCCATGCAGACAGGTGAATGCAGCTACAGTTCTTGACAAATAACCATTAGAATCAATGGTACACTGGAAAACCCAGAGAGCCTTCTCCATCAACTCTTTCATGGCTTAGAGTTAAGAATCCTGGAGTACTTTACCAGAGCCTAATCCAAAAGCAAATACTGAAAATGGGATAAGTTACATGGGTAAATAAGGCACATAAAACTGAAACCTTGGCCCCTCAAATTCTCTAATGAGGGAGGACTGAGACTGGTATGGACCTCATCTAGCTGCCTTCCAAAAAGGTCAATATGTACCCTCAACACAAGGAATTTTTGGGAGGGGTGCCAGCTGTACAGTCAGGGGGTGGGCAGATATACACTAACTAGCACAGCAGAGACAAATACTAAAGGCTTAGCATGTTTCAGAGAGATTGGCATGGTGGTGCTCTTTCACATGTATGAGACTATCCAGCAAAAACAACTGAAGTCCAGACAGAGCTAAGATGGGAGCAGCCAATGTTCCAACATGGATAAGAATATGCCTGGGGGGTCTGCTCAATCCTCACTGATGGGCTAGCTTCATTTAAGAAGTACATAAAGGTGGTGGATCCTGAAGTCACAAAGGTAAGCTCATAAATCTGTCCAGGGAATTTCTGGGCATGATCCCTATGAGGCAGGGGAAAAGCCATATACTTCATTAATGCAGACAGGATGGTATTCACCCCTCCTTAAAATGGATGCCACAAAGTTTCCTCTCCACTGAAGTTTATTACTCCCCAGAGGCAAAGAATGAGACACCAACTTTCTTGTTAGTGGAGGAGATTAGTGTACACACAAGGCTTCAAAGTCTGAGGCAGCTAAACTAGATTTAGGAAGTGGATGCTGGCTTTGGCCTTAGCCTGGCCTTATGTTCCCTCACCTCTGTACTCCCTTAGCTTTATTTTTGTCCAAGTAGAAGCGTAGCTGTCTGTGTATGTCCAAAGAATGCAGAAGTCTCTCCCCTTTATTCTGTGGGTTTGGATAAAAGGTAGGCAAATGAATGGTTTGGTTAAGAGCCACATTGGACACTACCTTAGGCACAAATGTTGGGTTTATCCTTAGAGAAACCCTGTCCAGATGGAAAATAATAAAAGGTTCCACTGCCATTAATGCCTGTAACTCTGAGACTCTTCTTGCTGAGGTTATTGCTAGGAGCAGAGCTGTTTTCCATGATAATAATTTTATCTCGGCTGTATTGGCTGGCTCAAAAGGAGGCAGTGTGAGCTTTTCCAAGACAAAATTGAGGTCCCATGTAGGTATTGGTGCTCTCCTTGGAGGTCTTATGTTTTTGGCCCCTCTGAGGTACTGCCTTAGCAGTGGATGTGAAAAAATAGGTGGGTCCGTATTGTAATGAGCTGAAATGGCAGAGGCATGGATCTTAATTGGTGAGAAGGATAGGCCTTTGCCAGCATCTCAGTTAGGTACTGTAAAATCTGAGGAATATTTGGTACAAGCGTGTCAATTCCTTGTGCCTGGTTCCAAGCACAGAATCTCTTCCATTTTTCTGCATAAGATTTTCTGGTGCTGGGCCTCCTGGCCTCCAAAATAACATCCATAACTGCTTTAGAGAGAGGTGTGTCCTGAGTGGTTATATTACCTGCCATGCAGCCAGATTTAGTGTTCTGAGTTGGCTGTGCAGGATCTGATTGTTTTGTTGGGTCAGTAGATGAGGAATTTGAGGTAATGTCCAGGCTGGGCCTTGAGACAAGCTCTTTAGGATTGGATACCAGTGCTGGCGTGGCCAGTCTGGGGCAATCAGTATCATTTTTGGCTTCTCTTGTCTGACCTTTAGGAGTACCTTGGGGAGGAGAGGCAGTAGAGGAAAGGCATATACTGTAAGGGTTTTCCAGCTGAATGATAGAGCATCCACTTTCCATGCTTGTTTGTGATAAGTCCTTGTGCAGAATCTCTGTAGTTGGCAGTTGTGAGGGGAGGCAAATAGATCTATGTGTGGTCATCCCATTTCCTTGTTATCATGCTGAAGACTTGTGGATCTAGTTTCCACTCGTGAGGGTTCATGAGGTTTCTGCTTAGTTCGTCTGCCAGAGTATTTGTCTTTCCTGGCAGGAATTGTGCTTGCAGGTGCACTTGATAAGTCAATGCTGTGTTCCACAAAGTCATGGCTTGTCTGCAGAGGGGGTAGGAATGTGTGCCTCCTTGCTTGTTTATGTACCACATGACTGTAGTACTGTCCGTCTTTATCATCAGTTGTCCTGGATGGAGTAGATCCTTGAAGGCTGTCAGGGCATTCTGTACAGCTAGCATCTCTTTTTAATTGATATGAAAATGCATTTGGGTTGCAGGCCATGTGCCCTGAATACATTTTCCTGCCATGTGGGCACCCAGGCAGAATCTGATGCATCTGTTGTTAGTGTCTGCGTGGCTGTGGGTAAAGTGAATGGCTGTCCCTTGTTGTGGTGACAGGCCTGTGCCCACCATCGAAACTCCTGTTGCAGGCAGGGAATGAGGGTAATTAATGTTTCCAAGCTGTGGCGATGTTGAGTCCAAACACATTTTAGATACCATTGTAGCTTCCTCATATGCAGTCTTGCATATGGAATTAGCAGTATGCAGGATGCCATGAAGCCCAAAGCCTGCAGAATTTTTCTTGCAGATAACTGGGTCTTTGTTGCCATCGTTTTGAAGTAAGAAGTCAGTTGCCTTTGTTTGTCTGACGTGAGATAAGCCATCTGGGCAGTTGTATTTAAGCTTGCACCCAGGAATATTATCTCTTGAGAGGGTAATAGTTTTGATTTCTTTTTGATTACTGTGTACCCTAGGCAAATTAGTAATCTTTTTACAAATGCCAGATGCTTCAGTAGAATGTCTTTGTTCTCTGCTTGAATAAGGCAGTCGTCCAAGTAGGGATATATTTGAATTCCTCTGTCTGCAAAATGCAATTACTGGTGCCAGGCATTTTGTGAAGACCCTGGACGCAGTAGATAAGCCAAAGGGCAGTGCAGAGAATTAGTAGTGCATTGAGCCAGCTATGAATCTGAGGTATCTTCTGCAAGATTGACTGATTGGGACATGCAGGTATGCCTCTTTGAGGCCCAAAGTTACAAGCCAAGCCTTCTTGCCCAGCATGGGCAGAAGCTGCTGCAGCGTCAACATTTTGAATTTTGGACCTCCAGAAAAGTGTTTAGAATAGACAGGTCCAGTATTGGTCTCCAGGCTTTGTCCTTTCTGGGTACCAAGAAAAGTCTTGAGTAAAATCCTTGTTCCTGCTCTTGCTGTGGTACTCGCTGAATAGCCCTCATGTCCATGAGAGATGAAACTTGCTTTTGTGCCTCTGCCCATTGATTGTGTGGCAGGTCTGGCATACCTTTTGTCTTTGGAAGGGTGTGAAAGTGGAACCTGTAGCCCTGAGAGACTATATTCAAGACCCATTTGTCCTGGATGATCATGTGCCAATTTTGTTAAAAAAGTGCTAGCTTTTCCCCTAAGGGTGCTGCCAAAAGATAAGTGCTTGGCATTGGCAGAGGAAAGTTATTGGGACTGTTTCCTATATGGCTGTGATTTGTCTTCTCCACTTTTGGAGGTAGAAGCACCTCATTGTTTAGGCCTGTATGAGCCTTGGGGCTGGGGTCTGCCTCTAGGGCATCTGTATCTGCCTCTTTGTGGCCGGTCTGACATTGGAAAGGACCAATTCTTGGAAGGCCAGTTCCTGCTAAATCTGGGTGGCTGTACCTGTAAGAAATCTTTTACTGTCTGCATAGATTTCGCTTTATCCTCCATTTTCTTTAACACCTCTTCTGCCTTAACACCAAAGTATCATGCTGTAATGGAGCATCCAATAATTTTTCTTTAACATGATCAGGCAGATTCTGTTCCTTTAACCAAGCATGCCTTTTAATGACAGAGCCTGTAACAGCGGCCCTGCAAGAGGCCTCCAGTGAATCAAAACCACATTGCAAAGTATGCTTTCCCACTTGTTCAGCTGCATGCAATAAATCCTGCATTTCCTTGTTTTCAGAACATTCAGAATTTGTCGACATTTTCTGTTTTAGCAGTGACATTAAGTATTGCTGATATTTAAGCATATGAAACTGACAATTTAAAGCCCTTACAGCCAAAGTAGCAGAGGTGTAAACTTTTTTCCCCCATCTGTCCAGTGCTCTAGAATCCCTATCAGAGGGGACAGGGTTTTTTGCAGTGGAAGCCTTGACCCCATTGGGACCCTGAGATATAGTTTCTGGGTCAGCAGCAGGGTTTTTATATAGAAATTTATGAGAATCTGGAACCCTGTAGTACCTGTCTGGCTTAAAGGGTGCAGGGGTAAAGAGTCAGGAGACAGGCCGGACTCTGAAAATACATAATCTACAATGTCTAGAACAGGTGGAATAGTAAGAGGTCTGTGCCGAGGCAGTAAAAGAAAGTCTCTGAGCCTTTTCTTAGATTCTGAGTAATCTTGGCTCTCCCAGTGAAAATGCTCCCTCAAGGTATGCAGGGTTTCCCCAAAAGAATAATCCTCAGGAGGAGAGGCTGAAGGAATAGATTCTTCAGCATCAGAATCCTCATAGGGAGGAAGAGAGTATCCCTGTTCTGAAGAGGAGTCAGAGGAAATGGAAACCTGATCAGAAGAATCATATTCAGTGTCTTGCCCAGGCCTCTTAGGAGGGGGATGGGAACCCCTGATCAAAGTAATTAGGTCTTCGGCCATTTTAAGCATCTGTTTCTTAGGCATGGAAGTCTGTCCAGGAGAATGCTGTACTTGTTTCTTTGTCTTTAAAGCTGTTTTAGTCTTTGCCTTGGAAGCTGAGGTTGGCTTGACATATAACTGTGTAGGTCTGAAAACACCCTCAGAAGCCGATGCCTGCTCAGCGGCCCTGGACCCATCTGAGGGAATAGTTTCCGAGTATCCAATACCTTGAGTATACAGAGGCCTAGTTGTCTCCACGTTGGAGTCGGAAGCGGCCTGTGGCTCTGAGGTAGCGGGTGTCAGGGGCTGCGAAAGTACCTCACTGAGAAGCGGCGAACTGGCCTAGCGGAGGCCTCGTTGATTTTGGACCTCGGATGCCTGTCCTTTTCCTTGCGCTTTTTATGAACTCCGGTCGTCGGCTGTTCCGACGGCATTATATAATTAAACCTTCGGCCAAAGTAATGAAAGGCAAAATTGTACCGACGCTTAATAGTGCGTTGGTTAAATCTAGCACAAAACCAACAGCTAGCAATGTCGTGGTCTGGGCCTACTCAAGGAATACAGTAAAAATGAAAATCCTTATGAGGGGTTTGCTTCCCACAAGAAATACAATTATTAACTTTTTCTGACATCGGTCTGGAGCAAGAAAAAAGTTTCTAGCGGGTACTTAGCTTTATTGAAGACTTCGGATCTGAAATTCGATTTCGAAAATCTCAGGAGTTGGCCGACCGGCACTTGCGAACTGCTTTTGCTTCGGGCACCGCGTGGCAAGAAAGACTGAAGAAAATGGCATTGGCTGCATCTTTTATACCCCTGGTGCACTGACGTCAGGGAAGAGGCGACAACAACCGATGCCGGACCAGGACTTTGGAATTCAAGCCGACTGTGGGTAGCCTGCCAGCAGGATAACCCAAGTGTAATGACTGCAACAGTGAAACACGATAAACATCATGGACCACAGACTGTGCACCGTGGCAGGGCTAGCCACTCGACGGTGTAAAATATGGCTCTAGGTGATTCGGTCATGTTGACTAATGTTGCTAAAAATGGGCATGGGTAGTTACCAGTGATAAATGGGTTGAGGACCCGGCCTACTCTGACCCATGCCAGGGACCCATGCTAATGGTGGGAGGGGTATATGTGCCCCTATTGGCCAGTGTGTGCCTGCCATAAAGCCTAGCATCCCTGGGTCAATAAGCTACTGGCTGGTCGGTGTCTAGTTGCCCAGCCTGGGTTACCTAGGATAACTCTGTTGAGCGAAATCTGGACGTAAACCAACCAACCTGCCAAACATGAGAACTGCTACGCCTAATGTAGGTTCACTGACAGGACGCAGCTTGGAATTGGATGACATGATGATATGGAGGAGGCTGGACATCCTATGTATCCAGGAGACGAGGACGAGATGGAAGGACAGTGCAGCACAGCCACTTTGCTTGGGATCCAGAGTCTACTACTCAGGTGGAGGACAGGCTAGAAAGGCTGTAGGAATTGTGGTGAGAGAGAGGCTTCAGAAGGCAGTAAGGGATATCATCAGAATTAATGACAGACTCATGGCAGTCAGACTCCAGTGTAATGATAGGGCAGTATTCATAATCTCAGCCTATACCCCATAGCAGGGCTGTGATAGAGAGGAAAAGAGTACATTCAGACAGCAGTTGCAAGGCCTACTAGATAGAGCAGGACAACATGAATTGGTGTTGATAATGGGTGACTTGAATGCATATATCAGGACAGACAGAACAGGATATGAGGACTGCCTGGGTCCACATCGGTGGGGCAACAGGAATAAAGAAGGAGAAGCCATTCTAGACCTCTGGCAAAGTCTTGATAGTAGCCAACACATGGTTCAGAAAGAGAGACAATCACAAAATCACATACAAGAGTAGTCAACATGCAACTCAGGTAGACTTCCTCCTAGTAAGGAAAAGGCACTGGGGCAGAATCTATGATTGCAAAGTCATCCCAGTGAAACAGTCGCCCACAGCATAAACCACTAGTTGCCACAATAAGCTGCAAGCAGTGGTCAGAGAAGGTGTTAAGGTCAACAGAGACCAGGCTGAAGACCTGGAAGTGGACTGCAGAGAAAGTAAAACAGTTCAAGGAATTACTCAGGGCTTTAGCACCCCAAGAAGCGGAGGAAATAGGTGGAGTTGAAAAATGGCAGCACCTAAAAACAGCATGTGTTAGGACTGCAGAAAAGATATGTGGCCGAGCCAGGTATGGAAATAAGGTACATAAGGAAAGCTGGTGGTGGAATGCAGAAATCCAGGAAGTCATCAACAGAAAAAAAGGAGTGCAGGAAGAAGTGGAAGACAGAAATGACTGACTAGGCTAGGAAGGACTACTGGTTGGCTAACAAAGAAGCTAAGAAAAAAGTTTCAATAGCAAAGAATAGGGCATCAGAGGCACTGTACCAACTTCTGGAAAGTGACTCAGTAAGGGGCACAAAGAAACTATATCAGGTTGCAAGGAAAAGGCAGAAAGATAAAGAAGATAGTCAAACACCCTTGATAAGGGATGCCAGCAACAATCTGCTCACCAGCCCAGAGGACATCAAAGGCAGATGGAAGGAGTATTTCCAGCATCTTCTGAATGAGGAAAACCCCACAGAAGCTGTACTGCCCCAGAAACAGCCTAAGATGAGAGAAGAAGAGGAGCCTACCCTAAAAGAAGTAAGAACAGCACTAAGGAAGATGAAGTCAGGGAAAGCAGCAGGCTCAGATGAGGTCACAGCAGACTTGATAAAGATGCTGGGTGAGATAGGGAAGAAATGGCTTCTGAGGGTACTAATAGCAGTTTGGAGAGAAAGGCGTATCCCAGATGACTGGAGAATAAGCATACTCATGCCAGTGTACAAGAACAAAGGGAACATCCACAACTGTGGGCAGTACAGAGGCATCAAATTCCTATCACACTGCATGAAAGTTCTGGAGAGGGTGATTGATAAACGGATACGCACAGTAGTAGAATTTAAAATGGGAGATGAGCAGTTTGGATTCAGATCAGGATGCAGCACAACTGACCCGATGTTTGCACTGAGACAGACACTTGAGAAGAAGCTAGAGATGAGGAGAGAGTCCAACTGGGCATTCCTAGATTTGGAGAAAGCATATGACAAGGTCCCAAGAAAGCATATCTGGCAAGTACTGTGGTGGTTTGAAGTCCCAGAAACATTGGTAGAATTAGGGCAGGCTATGTACAAGGACCCAATGACTCAAGTATGGATGGTGTTCGGCCTCACAGAGGGGTTCCCAGTAGGTGTGGGTGTACATCAGGGTTCAGCTCTGAGCCCACTACTGTTCATTCTGGTGATGGACTACATTAGCAAACAGGTTAGAGGGGACAGATCGACAAAGCTGCTGTATGCAGATGATGTGGCAGTACAGGCAAACTCTGAGCTAGAACTACAGCAAAGGATAGGAGAATGGAATGCAAATCTGAAGGCACATAGGATAGAATGCAAATCTGAGGGCACATAGGATGAAACTAAGCACAGATAAGATGGTGGTAATGGCAGAAAATTGGGGAAATCAGAAGAAGCTGAGACTAGAGATAGAAGGGAAGACAGTGGAACAGGTAAACAGCTTCAATTATCTGGGAGGAGTGGTTGAGGAGAAGGGTAAGCTGAATGAAGAGGTCAAGGCTAGAATCAGAGGGGATGCAGCCAACTGGCATGGAGTATCAGGTGTAGTCTATGACAGAAGAATGCCAAAGAAGCTGAAAAGTAAGGTGTACAAGACAGTGGTGCGACCAGTACTACTGTATGGTACAGAAACCTGGGCAGTAAAGGCAGAACAGTGGAAGTAGCTAGAAATGATGGAAATGAAGTGCCTGAGAAAGGTGATAGGATGCACACTGTGGGACGGATGAAGAAATGAGGACATAAGAGCAGAAGCCAAAGTAGCACCAATTGCAGAAAAGATCAAAGAGAACAGATTACGGTGGTTTGGGCACATGTGTAGAAAAGCTGAAGACAATCTGGTGAGGAAGATTTGGGACAGACAGGAAGAAGGTAAGAGGAAGAGAGGACGTCCAGCAAAGAGGTGGATGGATTGTGTGAAATAAGATCTGTGACAGTCAGCCATGAATGCTGAAGAAGGCAGGAGTGTGGCACTGAATCGTGAGAGTTGGTGACAGTTAACACGATACCCTGACCCCATGTAGAAAAATGGGAAAAAAGGGGGCTGATGATGATGATGATGATGATGAGTACCACACCAGTACATGCACTGGGCACCCTGAAAGCCTACATAAACTGAAACAGGCCATCAACTGTCTTTTGGCAATGTCTTAAGAGTATCTGGCTTAAAAGATGGAACTTCTGGTGCCGCCTCAGTTTGGATATCTGAACCTGGACAGAAAAAAAAAAAAAAAAAAAAAAACGGTTTCTGCAGTGCTCCTGGTTAGTAATCTAGCAGCTGCAAGAACACATTGTCTGGGCATTGAACACTGCAACTTCTTAATGATGTGTGTTATGATAAAATGTGAACTGCACAGAACCTAGAGAAAAGGGGGATTCTGTGATGGACTTCTCCCTCATACCTGATGTTGACATATCTCAATGTGGGCTGGGAGGTTGGTATCCAGAGTGCAGGTCAGGGTGTTACAAAGTGGGTGGCGTGAGCAGCACACCTCAAGTATGGAATCTCAGTATCAAAAAAAATGTAGTAGTTGCTGAGAGGGTAGCTGAAAGGATATTCAAGTGTCAACCAATGGCACAGAGCCTTTTGAAGTAAAATCTTTACATAATTCAGTCATACTGCAGCTGAAAGCAGGCATAGAAAAGCCACACCTAAACAAAGGCTAAGTATTTGAATTAGATGATCACTAAGCTAAAAAAACAGTATGGTTTATGGAAGGCAGGTCTTATGACCATTTTGGGAAATAAGTCTGCTTGATGCGTGCTGTCCTTTTATGGTCCAGGAAAGGCTTGTGACTCTGTACCCATAAAGATTTTGATACAGAACTTTAGACTTTTGCTAATGAGAAAATAACTGGATGATGTTATTACTAAGGACTACAAACCAGGACCATATGCATGGTGCTGTAATATACACTATACAATACACACAACAAGGTCACCAGTACTGTCTTAATGAAATAAGTACTGAGACTCAAACTGCTGAGTGACAGAGAAGATGTCACTATGGGAAATGCGACTTCACAAATAACTTCAAGATCTGTGGAAGGATTGTAATGAAGTGGCTCTACAGCCAAGAGAAGCTCTGAAAAAATGACTGACATGTTATATCTGACAGACAACATTGCCAAATTCAGAATTATTCAGAGCCAAGAACTAGAGGTTTCATCAACAGGAGATGCGTCTAACAAGTGAACAGCATCTGGCAATGATCCTTTACCCAGTGTACAACAAGGGTGGAAATGACGCAAGATGACACTGACTTCTTTCCTTCTGTTCTGTGAAGGTGGCCTTAGCTGGCTTTAGTTTCTGATCAATCTCTAGAAGAAATTGGCTCAGACATATTGATATGTACTATCCAGACCTTGGCTGTTAACAGATGTATTCAGCAACATATGTGTAAAGAATTATTTTCCCCAAAACAGTACATAGAGGAATGACACACTAAACTTTCTGGTCATATCTATACATTACTCAAAATGATAATCTGATGCAGTGTTAAAAAGGAGTGAAAGGCTCCACTTTTTATGCCCTTGTCTAGGTGTCAAACCAAGTTAGGAAGGCATTAACAAGAACAACTAGTTGTGGATATCAGGATGCAACCTCCATGTGGTACCAATGCAAAACAACTCACACAGTTCCTAAAATAACAATTATAACAAAGACTAAATGTGAGAGACTGAAGAGGAATGACCACTGAGTAGCAAGTGTTCCAAATACACTTTACAGCAAAGAAATGCAGCACAGCCAACAATGGAAACTAGTAATTTTAGAAAGGATTAGTAGCCGATGACAGGAGGGGGAGTCATTGTGCAGGTCATTAGTGTGTGACACAGGGGGCACAGTCCCGCTACAGCTCAACCAAAGTGAAAATGACTCCAAACGGTCATACTAAGACAAAACACGAGATAGTGAATATCCTGAATGGGAAGGAAGGCTTAAAGATTTGGGTAAAATAGACGGGGTATGCAAACAGGTTTTGTTTTCTTCAAGTCAGCTGGGAAGCAAGTGGCAACGGTCTCAAGCTGTTCAGAATGGATCTGCATGTTTATACACTTGATGGTAAGGAGACTGAATCTGCTTTTAAGAGTATGGAAGATTGAAAGTACCAGAACCTTGAAATAGAGCTGGGAGGAAGTTAATGTGGTCAGGGACGGGGATGAGCCATGGAAGGCACAAACGAATTACGGACAAAAGCTCAATAATTGTTAATAAAGACTTCTTTCATGAGCAGGCCAAACTAAAAATTACCAACTAATGGCTTTAAGGCAGCATAAAGGCTATACTGGTAGTAGACACCCAAAATAAATTTCAAAGTCAATTTTCTTTGGAAAATATTAGTAATAGTAATTCTGACCCCCCCCCCCTTTTTTTTTACTCACTGTCACAAGAGTCTGTGCCCATGCTATCTACTTATGTCTGCAAGTTATATTTAGAGACTATGGCCCTAACTATAATTCAGGTGATGAACTTTTAGCAGCTTTAACAGATACAGACTTAGAATCTGAGCAGATAAACACAAGTGGTACTACAGAGCAAACATTGGCTAGCTCTTCTATTTCAGAAGGTGGGAATACTGTTGTTTATGTTGTTTAACAAAATATTATCCTTCGCTGGAGGCTAGAAAATAAGGCCCGAGTGCAGGAAATGACTGCCAAATCTACAGGATGACAGGAATCTTGTACGATGGCACTGAGGGTGCTGGCGAGGGCATGCATTACACATATAATATGCATATTTGCAAGTAGGAAGAAAAAATGAAAAATCTTGCAGGCTATTGCCTAGTTCTTACCTTCCTTTAGCTCAATAATTAGTACAGCCACCAAAAGACTAATCAATCTCAGAGCAGAGTCTCACGGAGATGATGTAGTGTACGCTATATCAGGTTATTAACTCAGAATGATGAGGTTGAATATCTAGGTCAGTGGAACAAGTTCTTCTCATCTCAGCAGTTCCTTGGTGACACACATGAAGTTACACAACAGATGACCCCAGCACTGAGTCTCGAGGTGCCCTGAAATCACTCCTCTCCTTCCAAATGTGAATTTCATGTACAACCACCTACTAAGGTCTGTCCAAGTACCCAGTTTATTACCACCACAGGACTTCAGATTTAACTACTCAATAGAAAAAAAGTGTTGTCCTTTTCTAACAAAGATGCTCAAAAGCCCTGACTCCTGAGGTATTCTGCAATCACTCCTCTCCTTCCAAAAATGAATTCCTTGAACAGTCACCTTCTATCTGTCCAAACCATCTCGGTACCAAGTTTATTACCACCACGGACCTGTATTTAAACTAGTCAATAAAAGAGTAGTTCTTTTCTAACAAGGTTGCTCAATCTTAAGTAGGAAAGGTTATCAGTTCCATGCTGACCTATCTGGTCTCTTCACATACCTCCTTCTACCTCACCTTTCCATCCTACTCTGTCTTCCTCAACATCTCATATGTACCATCCAGTTTAAACAGGATATCTCTTTTCTCTTAGACTTTTTTTTATCTCAGTGGGGACATTTTCTGCCCTTCTCTGATACTGCACATCTTACTTGTCATTTCAGCTACATTATCTGAAGCTCTTTCAGGTCACTTAATGTGTTCTTTGTTGATTCATCATCCTTGTCACCTCACCTACCTTCATTCTGATGTCCCTCTCTAGGGTCACCTTACCTCCTAAAATCGTCATCTAAATATATGATATCATGTCTGTTCTGCTTTGATCTATCTGCCTTGTCACTATACATGATTAATCTCCTTCATCACTAACCGTTCCCATCCTAAGACATATATAGCTGATCATTTTTCCCATAACGTCACTAGTTTTAGTAAAATAGGCTACCAGATCAATCTCATCCTGATCCACTTCCCTGGATATCACCTTCTCCAGTTAAAATTATTAAGTAACCACATGCATATCACATCTTGAGTGACCTCTCTCCTTGGTGATCATACCCACTCCATTCATAATATAGGTCTTTCATTTTCTCGTCTAAATTATGTTTAATCTCACAAGGCCACTTCACTTGTCCTCTGCTGACTCATTTCTAATATCATTTTACATGCCCTGTTGCGATGCATCTCCTAGCCAATAAACCATCCTTCCTCTGATAAAAGAGGTCACTTGCCACATCCTAAATTATTACCATGGTCACTTCACATGTCCCACATTGATCTACTTCAATCCACTCAAGAAATCCATCAGACTTTACTCTGTGGATTCAGATGACATAGGATCATAAACCTCAAAATTCCCTTCTTCCTAGCTGTAAATCCATTATTCACTTACAATGACAAAGCTCTTGCTATTTTTTTAAAAAAGACATATCTTTTCTAGTTACACTACATGAAGCAAATCCTGTTACCAGAGAAAAGTAAAATTTTCAAGTTTCATCATACTATCTTCGAATAATGGAGCCGTGTGCATCTCTAACCTTACCCCCACCAAAAAGGGAAAAAAAAACAGTTCTTGCTACCAAATGGTCTTTCTGCCATACCTCTCTGCTCAACTATTCTGGACAAAACTAATGGAGAGACAAAGGCCCAAAATTAGAGGCAGTTTTTAAATATTACTCTAATTCACTTTAAAAAGTTAATGGAACAAGTTTTGCAATTGACATGCATTTTCTAAACCACAAGAAGTAGGAAATTCTAATGCCTGGCATTACTGAATGACTTTAATTCTCAGTCATTTATCAGAAAAAAAAAATCCAAGGGACAAGGCAAAAATATCAGGCATGTTCTGCAACATCAAGGGAGGTTGAGAGCTTTAAGTCTCTTCCCTGTACCATTAATATTAATATTTGCTCATATGTTTTCCATTAAGTCCTAATGTGCTAATCTCAACCTTATATACTTTGTTTATTCATCCACCTACGTACAGAATTCGCGCGCGTATGTGTTTGTGTGTACGTTATACATATGTTTTTTTCTTTGTCCTCCCACCAAATACATCCTGCACCAAATTAACCTTGTTTTCAAAAAGTTTTAAAATCACAATCATTCCCTGTAATGCAGAGGTCATGTCATTTTTCTCAAGAAATGCTTTCTGACCTACTCCTCCCTTGTTTGTGCCCACAGTTTCAACTTTTCTGAATTCTTATCACCCAGTATTATGATGACTGAATTTCTTAGCACAACTGTGGCTAGTTTTGTTAACAATGGTTGGATAGATTCCAAACAGGAAAGCACTAGGTATAGCAAAACAATTTACTTTTAGAAACCACTAATTTTACTTCAAAACTACATATAGTTGAATTTGAGAGGAACAAATAAGCATCAGGTTTCAATTAAAAATCAGATGTTACTACAGTCTTAAACCAACAGCGCAATCACCTGATATGTAGACATCCCACAGTGTCAAAACATTAAGCTGTACAAAGGAGTCTGTGGAAAGCTTTGACATTTGGGGCCTACTATTTCACCCTCCTTATTGTTTCTCTACTGGCATTCTGATTTCACTTCTGAGTGAAGTACATGTTTTAGTTGTTCAAAGCATTTATGCATTTTGCTGACATGTTCCAAAGTAAAGTATACACACTCTTGTAATGCTATCTGAATAAATAGTGTCTTGGTGGTTCAGAGACAGTTAAATGAAAATGAACCAACAAAAGAAGTTCTTTAAGACTTAATGGCTTTAATAAGCATTCTGTAGAAAAGAAAAATGGAAGTGAGGTATTCCATAAATGGGTCTACCTGATAAAACCGACAAGTGAAAACACCGACAATGAGATCACCGACACCGGAAGACCGAAAACTTGAAATCCCGACGCTGAAAACACCGACATAAGAAATGAGTGCGACTGTGTAAGCATGTGATAGTGACGGACTTTAGGGTTAGGGTGCGGGTAAGTGTGCGATAGTGACGGTAGGGTTAGGGTGCAGGTAAGGTAAGTGTGCGATAGTGATGGATCTTAGGGTTAGGGTTAAGGTTAGTGCATAGATAGTTGTGTATGTAAGGTTTAGTGTAGGTTTGTAAGGTTTTTGGTGAGCTTGTGTTGTGTGTGTGTGTTTTTTGGAACAGCAACTTTGTTTTGTTGACTGTCAGGATTGTGCTTTGTCGGGCATGTGAACTTTCATGTTTTTGAACTTTCGTTTTTGTGGTGTTGGTGATCTCATTGTCGGTGTTTTCGCTTGTCGGTGTTATCAGGTAGATCCCCATAAATACATGAGGAGTATCCAAACAGAGAAGAAAATGAGTTTTCCAAGACAAAAAAAAAATGGCAAGACTGTTGGTAGGAACCTCAAATGAAGGGAGCTATTTTTATTTATTTGTCTTTGTTAATTGGATGGGCTGCTTCAAGGACCATTTTCAACCATGCACGAAGCACAAAACAATGTACATATATAAAAAACAAAATGCATGAAATACATTGAAATATAAAGCTGAAAACACTTAATAATAGCATGTAAATAAGCAACTCATATGGAAAATAACACTTACCATGGTACAAGTACTTAAAAATGGAGAGAGATGAGATAAATAACCCAAGTCCAATAGAAAGAACAATAACAGACTAGGAAGTACACACTTGTAAACAATGTTCTGCATCGTGTGGTGGAACTTGTTCCAGCTGTAACTGGACAAAGAACACCGCTATCAGTTTGGAAAAATAAATAAATAAGACATGCATCTGGAGTATTTCTCCCTGGGCCTCCCCTGAAAATTGGCTTTGTTCCAAGTCGGACTTTCCTGGTAAACAAATGTTAAATAAATAAATAAATCAAATAAAAAATAACCACCATTTAGTTAGTTGTTTTGCAAACAGGTTGGCAGATAAATAAATGCTTCATAATGTGAAGCAGAGCTCCTCCCTAACCCAGTTCAAGTGCAACTTGAGACAACTGGATGGAGAACAGGAAATTCATCCCTGGTTTGGCACCTGTGTCTCTATTGGACACAGGCAACCTGTAAATAGTTAATATACCAGGCCCCTACTTGTAAATGTTTCATGTCCGCAGCTCATGCTTACACTTATCACGGTATCAGAACTTGTCAGAAATTTGGGATGCATGGCTAGGCTTAAAAGACCCTTGTGGTCATTAGCCTAGTAAACACTTATGAACCTACAATTATTTACGTATTCTAATTAAGCATAACTGTGCTTGCACCTGAAGTAAAACATTTCCTGCCAACAGGTTAACATTAATGCAGAGAAGTCTGGTACGATAGCTTTACACTTCTGCTATCAGAAGCACATTAAAAACAGTTTAACAAAAAGATATTTATTATACAAACAGTGTTCGCAAAGATGCACAATAATACTTTTTGTGTAAAACAAAGGGTTGACTTGCTGCTTTCAACATGATCTTTAAGCTGGTTAATAACTTTTTAATGACATTTCTCATATGATTCATTAGGGAAAGAGATAGTTAAGCATAAGAACAGAGGTTAAGAGGAAGACCTAAATATTTATATTGTTGGTCAACATTTATGGGAACATTACTGGGGAGTGATCATTTCTGGGGAGCTGGAGGAAGAGAGTTTGATGTCTTGAGTGAAAGGAATGCAATTTTGTTAGCAGGTTTTTAGTACGCTATATGGACAATGAGGAGATTCATTTTTGTAGTACTTGTTCTTCTGGAGTATCGTGTCCTGTTTTGTGATACACAATGTCATCTGTGTATAGGGTGACATTTGTGGACAGCATGATTGTATTAATGTCATTTTAAAAGATGAAACATAAGATGGGGCCAAGGATTGTTCTTTGGGCAACTCCTGACTAAACTGACCTTCAGTCATGAACAGATTGCCTGCTTTGACTTTAAATCTTCTAATACACAAGTACTTCCTGAACCAGGAAATTAAATTAGGGCTAAAACTGACAAGTCCAGATTTTATTGGAAGATTTGGTGGTTTAAACTCTCAAAAGCCCTGTTATAGTCCATAAAGATGGCTCTGGAAAAATGTCCCTTTTTGTGTTGTAGAGATAATTTTATCATCAACAGTATACATTGCAGCAAGGAAGTTGCCATTTCTGAACCCATGCTCTGAATCAGTTATAAGACATTTTTGTTAAAGTGATCTACCAGCTGGGTTATCTGACTTTTTCAGACACTTCAGTTACAGAGCCAAGAATGGAGATGAAGCTTCAGAAATCAGTAGAAGAGGTTAGAGTATTTTAGGGATGGTTATAATTAGACAGGATTAACATTAGTTGGGAAGAATTCCTTTTGTTATTAACAAGTTTAGGCTAAGGGTTTAGAAAGTGGTTCTGCAGAGAGTTTGAGAAAGCCAGGGTGGATGCTGTTGGAATTAGAGCTATTTTTCTATCCAATTTTCAATGCATTTTCTTACCTTGCTTGCCATAAAGTTTTGAAAATATAAGGTTGGTGTAAGAGAGGACAATTAAGTTGAGGGGTTGCTTAACAAGATGGTAGATTGTGACAACATGTTTGATATGGAGAGGAGACATATGTCCTTAATAAAACTCCAAAGAGGATAACTGGAGTACTTACCTTGGTTTTGCATTCTGACAGATCTGTGTGGTTCATGGGGTTGTTTAAAGTGGGTCTTGTAGAGAAATCAAAGTAGAAGATGTTTATTAATATTTTTCCAGAACCACTTGAGGTTAGAGGTTATTGTGGAGGGTTGAGATCATAAATAAGAGGCTTTAATTTCCTAGATCTCTAGAGTGCATCTTTTTCTAATTTTTGCTAAAATGTTTTAGTAGTTGGTATGTTTATTAGTTGACTTCCATAGCTTCTAATATTTTCCCCTTACTTTTACTAAGGATTTGAGAGTAGAATGTAGCAATGGGTAGTGGTTGTCCCTCATTCCATCATTGGTAGTGGAGAAGTGTGACATTCAAGTTCATGAAAATAGTATTGTTTCAATCTTTGATGTTAGCCAAAAGTGCTCTTCGCAGCCCCCGCAGTGTGCCCAGAATTGACTCCTTTTGCAATCCGTATGGCATTACATGTATCAATAACACAGCTGAATACAAACTAATTCTTGAGACCCATTGCTCCTTCTACTACTGGAACTACCTAAGTATCCTTCCACACTGCCCTAGTTTCTGCTTGCATAGCCTAGCACGTTATGACTTTGGGTCTCTCTCTGCACTTAAGACACCGTTGTCGCTGGGTGTACCAGTTTCAATGATCAATGCTACTTTTGTCTTTTCACGGACCACTATATCTGGTTTACTCACATCTGTTTTTGAACTGTTTGTAATGGGGGGGCCCATGTAATATAATCATCATTATTCTCTATATTGTTTTAAATAACGATTTTACCATGACACGACAGTAGAAAGTACAGTTTTGTACCTACCATAAATGTAGATGTCCGAACAGGATAGCATCTGCAGTCATAACAAATGGGTTGTCCTGTCGTCAGGCAGCCCTTCGGTCAGCCGGATTCCAAAGTCTGGGTCTGGCCTCGGCTGGTGTCGCACTTCACCCGACGTCATCTCTCCTGGTCTTCGGGTATAAAGGCATCAGCCGACGCCATTTTCCTCAGTGTTTCTTGCCCCAGATGCCAGTTGCCCTCTTGGAAAACTAAATTTTGGATAAATGCAAATGTTTCCAAAAAAAATAGTAGGCAAACACAAAAAATAAGCATGTATGTACATATATACAAACAAATACACCATAAGAGATCCCCCCTGGCTAGCTATTAGGAGGGTAAATACCCTAGGAGTACCACAGAGGGGAAGGAGGGTGGGTAATCCTGACTGCAGATGCTATCCTGTTCGGACATCTACATTTATGGTAGGTACAAAACTGTACTATGTCCTTCAAGGATGCATCTGCAGTCATAACAAATGGGTAGAATACCATAGCCAAACTAGGGGAGGAGGAAGAGGAATTATGGTGTAGTTAGGATCCCTTGCAAGACAGCAGTGGCAAACCCTGCTCGGGATCTAGAGTAAAGAGGTAAGTTGTAATGCTTGGCAAATGTATGCACGGAGGTCCAAGTAGCCGCCTCAATAATGTCCTTGGTAGCCACTCCTCGTAAGAAGGCTGTGGTAGTGGCTGTAGCCCTTGTGGAGTGAGGTCTTATGTTCTGTGGAATTTGCTTTCCATGGTAGGAGTAACAGAATCTTATGCAATTTCCTATCCATTTAGAGATTGTCTGTTTGGAAATTGCTTTTCCTTCCCTTCCTGTTGCATAGGCTACTAAAAGCTGGTCAGTTTTTCTGTTACCTTTGGTTCTGTCCAGGTAGTAGCGTAACTGTCTATGTACATCCAAGGTATGCAGCAGTCTTTCCCCCCTGTTCTGTGGATTGGGAAAGAAGGTAGGTAGGTGGATTGCCTGATTTAGAGACACTCTGGATACCACCTTAGGCATAAATGTAGGATTAGTTCTCAAGGACACTCTATCTTGATGGAAGATTAGGAAGGGTTGTACTGCCATTAAGGCCTGTAGTTCCGAAACCCTTCTTGCTGAAGTAATTGCCAGTAGGAAAGCAGTTTTCCATGATAGGTGTTGAAGATCTGCTGTTGCTGCTGGTTCAAATGGAGGGAGTGTCAATTTTTCTAGCACAAAGTTCAAGTCCCATGCTGGTAATGGTGGTTTCCTAGGAGGTTTTACATTCTTGATTCCTCTGAGGAACTGCCTGAGTAGAGGATGTGAGAAGACAGGGGGATCTAAGCTGTATTCTGCAGAAATAGCTGATGCATGTATCTTGATGGAGGAATATGACAGGCCTGTATGTAGAAGCTCTGCCAAGTACTCCAGGATGTTAGCAATGTCTATCTTTGACACATCTTTTCCTCTTTCAATACTCCAAATGACAAACCTTTTCCATTTCCCTGCATAGTTCCTTCTTGTTGAAGGTCTGCGGGCTTCAAGGATAATGTCTTTCACCCTTTGGGATAAATCTGGGTTAGTTGCTGTTATGTGATGTTCCAGGCAGTCAGTTGCAGAGTTTTTAGGTTTGGATGCATGATGTTGTAGTTGTTCTGAGTTAACATCAAAGGCATCAGGGGCAGTTTCCACGTTCTCCCCCAAGACATGCTCCTCAGCAATGGATACCAGTGTTGTCTTGGCCAATTTGGAGCTATCAGAATTATCCTTGGACGTTCCTCTTTGATTTTCAGTAGTACCTTGTGCATCAAAGGAAGAGGTGGAAACGCATATGCTGTCAGGCCTTTCCAACTGAAGGATAGAGAGTCCACCTTCCATGCTAGTGGGTGGTATGTCCTTGTGCAGAATTTCTTGAGCTGGTGATTGAGTGGGGATGCGAATAGGTCTATTTGTGGCATTCCCCATTTCTTTGTGATGGCCTTGAAGATGTCTGGGTGTAGCATCCATTCGTGAGCATCCGAGGTAGTTCTGCTTAACATGTCTGCTAGGATGTTTTCTTTTCCCGGTACAAATATTGCCTGTAACTGGATGTTGTAGCTCAGAGCCATATTCCAAAGGTCCAGAGTCATTCTGCATAGGGGGTATGAATGAGTGCCTCCCTGTTTGTTGATGTACCACATGACTGTGGTGTTGTCTGTCCTTTTCATTAAATGGCCTTCTTTGAAGAATGGTCTGAAATTCTGGATTGCTAGTTTTACTGCCAGCATTTCTTTTTGATTTATGTGCAGGCGCAGCTGTTCTGGAGTCCATAATCCTTGTATGCATTTGTCCAGCATGTGTGCCTCCCAGCCTAGGTCTGAGGCGTCCGTTGTGATGGTTTGGCTTGCTTGAAAGTTGTGGAAGGGCAAGCCTGGGTTTGACTGGCATGCTTGAGCCCACCATAGGAACTCTTGTTTCAGGCATGGGATTAGTGGGATTTCGGTTTCTAAGCTGTGCCTGTGTTGAGACCATAAATTCTTTAGGTACCACTGTAGTTTTCTCATATGCAGTCTGGCATGGGGAACCAGGATTATGCATGATGCCATGAAGCCCAAGGCCTGCAGTACTTTTCTTGCTGTTAGTTTGTTCTGCTTTGTTAATGCCAAGAAGTAAAGAGGGAGTTGTTCTTGTTTTTCTGCAGTTAGGAATGCCATCTGTTTTACTGTGTCCAATTCCGCACCCAAGAATGTTCTTGTTTGGGATGGTATCAGTCTTGACTTTTTTAAATTGACTGTGTATCCCAGGGCTTGTAGTAAGCAAATGACTCTTTGCAAGTCTTTTGTCAGCTTGCTTTTGTTGTCCGCTTGTATCAGGCAGTCGTCCAGGTATGGATAAATTTGGATTCCCTGTAGCCTGCAATGAGCGATTACTGATGCCAGGTATTTTGTGAATACTCTGGGCGCAGTAGATAAGCCAAAGGGCAATGCTGAGAATTGATAATGCTCTGATCCTGCAAGAAATCTGAGGTATCTTCTGCAATTTGGTCGTATGGGGACATGCAGGTATGCCTCCTTGAGATCTAGAGTTACCAGCCAACACTCCTTGCCCAGCATGGGAAGAAGTTGCTGTAGGGTCAGCATTTTGAATTTTGGGACAATGATGAATGTGTTTAAGATGGACAGGTCGAGAATAGGTCTCCAACTTTTCTCTTTTCTTGGTACTAGGAAGAGTCTGGAGTAGAATCCTTTGCCCTGTTCTGTTAGTGGTACTCTTTCCACAGCTCTCATCTTTGTTAATTGAGCTATCTGCTTTAGAGCTTCTGTTTTTTGATTTGGAGGAAGGTTTGGCATTCCTCTCTTTACTGGTAAGGTGTGGAAGTGAAACCTGTAGCCTTGGTCTATGGTCTGCAAAATCCACTTGTCTTTTGTGATATAGTGCCAATTTTTTGAAAATAATGCTAACTTTCTGCCTAAAGGTGCTGCTTTTTGTTCCCTGGTCAGAGCCAAGTCACTGTGATTGTCCTGTAGCAGTGGCAGTGGTTGTGTCTGTGCCTCGCTGGTTATTGCCTTGCCACTGGAGTCCTCTGTAGGCACCTCCTCTGGATTGATTTCTGCCTCTGGCATGTCTATTCCTGCCTCTCTGAGATTTTGAGGAGTCTGGAAAGGACCAATTTTTGGAAGGCCAGTTCCTGCTAAACCTTGGGGGCTGAACCTGTAAGAAATCCTTAACTGTTTGTACAGATTTTGCCTTCTCTTCCATTTTCTTCATTACTTGCTGAGCAGGAGTACCAAATAGACTGGCCTTATCCATAGGAGCATCTAACAGCTTTGCTTTAACATGATCCGGCAAGACCTGTTCTTTCAACCATGCATGCCTTCTTATAACTGTGCCAGTCATGGCTGATCTAAATGAAGCCTCCAGTGCATCATAGCCACATTTTAAAGAATGGTTACTAACCTGCTGAATGTTATTCACCATTTCTAAAACATATTTCTTATCTAAGGAGTCATCAGAGGACAGTTTCTTAGTTAACTGATCAAGCATAAACTCTTGGTATTGGATCATATGAAATTGACAGTTCAAAGCTCTAGCTGAGAGAGTAGCAGAGGTATAAACTTTTTTCCCCCATCTCTCTAAGGACCTGGATTCCCTTTCAGAAGGGAGAGGGTTTTTTGCTGAGGTCGAAGCTACTGCCTTAGGCCCCTGGGAGATAGTCTCAGGATCTGCAATAGTCTCAGGATCTGCAAGTGGGGCCTTGTATAGGTGGTGATGAGTGTCTGGTACCCTGTAAAACCTATCTGGTTTGGCAGGGGCTGGAGGTAAAGTATCAGGAGCAGTGCAAACATCATTAAAAGCATCATCCACAACAGGCAGAACTGGAGGTATAGCTAAGGGCCTATGTTGTGGTAAGTGTAGAAAGGTCCTAAGCCTTTTTCTTGAATCTGAGAAATCTTGTCCCTGCCATTGGAATTGTTCTCTCATGGCATGTAAGGTTTCCCCAAAGGAAAATTCCTCTGGTGGAGAGGCCGAGGGAATAGATTCTTCAGCATCGGAATCTTCATAAGTAGAAAAAGGAGCCTCTGGATGGTCTGTAATGTCTGAGTCATCCGAAGAATCATCTGATGACACTGGCTCTGGGGGCTCTGTTCTAGGTCTCTTTTCTGGAGGCTGAGAGGCCCTGTCTGGGTGAGATTGGGATCCCCTAATTAAAGAGATGAGATCCTCTGCCAAAGTAAGCATTTGTGAACTGGAACTGGGCCTGTGTGAGGGGGGCTTAACAGGCACTGATTTTGCAGTTTTGGCTGCTTTAGCCCTGGCAAAGGCCTTAATAGACATGGCTGCAGGAGGGCTAGCAGCACCACGTGCTGGGGTAGAGACATCCAAAGGGATGGTGTCTGATAATTCAATAGGAACCACATTAGTAGGCAAAATTTCAGAGGCCGATTCAACTAGGGTAGCAGGAGCCTCGGTAGTAGTCATGGATTCGGCTGAAGATTGACCCGTTTGCTCGGTTTCGGCCGAAACAGAGACACTCGCGGTTTGCTTAAACGTGGTTTCGGCCGAAACCACGGACCGCGAGTGTCGGTCTTTTTCTTTGCGTTTTTTAACAGTTTGAGTAGTCGGAGGATCCGACAGCATAATGTACACAAAATCTGAGCCGAAAAACTGTTCAGCGAACTCCGACCGACGCCTAAGCGTTCGTCGGTTGAAGGAAGCACAGGCTAAACAGGCTGCTACGTCGTGGTCTGGGCCTAAACAAGGTAAGCAGTAAGAGTGGAAATCCTTATGAGGTATTTGTTTCCCACAAGTTAAACAATTATTTACTTTTTCTGACATCGGCTGAGGCAAGAAAGAGTCCCCAACGGGGTACTTAGCTTTTTAGAAGTCTTCAAAGTAGTATTCGGTAGTAGTAATCTCTGGATCTGACCGACCGGCACTTGCGAACAGCTTCTGCTTCGGGCGCCACGCGGCAAGAAAGACCGAGGAAAATGGCGTCGGCTGATGCCTTTATACCCGAAGACCAGGAGAGATGACGTCGGGTGAAGTGCGACACCAGCCGAGGCCAGACCCAGACTTTGGAATCCGGCCGACCGAAGGGCTGCCTGACGACAGGACAACCCATTTGTTATGACTGCAGATGCATCCTTGAAGGACATCTGCATGATCAAGTTGTGCAGACTGTTAGTCATACTAGGACAATACTTTGATATGGAATACCTCTGAACTGGGAGTATAAGCTCTGAACGTCTTAGCTCAAGAATAAGGAAAAGTTTTTAAATATTATTCTAATTCACTTTAAAAATTAATAGAACGGACTTTGCTTCAACACTCATTTTCTGAACGATAACAATTGCAAAACTAATTGCTCGCATTACTGTCAGACTTCAATCCTCAGTGATTTAGCAGAAAGTCAAAAAAATTATAAGGGTCAAGGCAAAAATATGAGGAAAATCAGGGGCAGTTGGGTGGCATGACAATATTTTAGACAATAATTTGATTGGTTTTAGTGGTAAGACACTTATCCAAAACAGTAGGGCTGATGTAGGGGGGCCTCTGTTGCGAAATGAATGGGATAATTTGTTCACAGTGATATTAAAAAGCAAAAAATTGACTTCAGTATCAAAATGACTTGGAAACACAGGAGTGAAAGAACAGTATCAATGCCTGGGATTACTAATGTCAACAGTATCAGTGCCTAGGATCACTAATGTCAACAGTATCAGTGCCTAGGATCACTAATGTCATGTCAATCCAGATGTCTGATGTAATGAAAAGCACTGGTGTACTGGAAAGGCAGGTTAGTGACACATACGTTGTTGCAGACGACTTACGGACATGAAGGAAAAAGCGGAAGGAAATTATGACTGCACATGTAATGGTACTGACTTTCAGAGAAGAAGTTTTTGTAACAGTTGTGTTTCGTAGAACTACGACTGGTTTTGTTCATCTTAGCATAGACTATTACTATACCTCTAAAAATTATGTTGCATTCCTCTCAGCTGTCCAGAATTTTGCAGAATGTCTAGATTTTTACCTCTTATTTTTGGTCTGTTCTTAATAAGATATGTGGTTTTCTTGCAGATTGAGCACTTTAGTCACTAAATAATCTTTTCTATGGATAATTTCCTATGCATATTTTGCATGTATACTTTTTAAGTACATTAGTATGTCTGTTCCTGTATTGCTAATTTTTGTATTCTATGGAGCTTTTCTCCCTGGGCCTCCATTGAAAATGGGCAACCTGCCCAGTTAGATTTTCCCGGTAAACAAATGTAAAATAAATAAATAAATAAATTGAGTTTCATAGGTAGGTACTAGGCTATCGGCCCAAGGGCCTACGTAAGCCTAGCCAACAAGATTCCCTGGCTTACACCACCCAAGAAAGTTATTTTCATGTGCCACTGTCGAGCAGAGACACAGAAGTGATCCCCGGGGTGTATTTCCTATTTCCCATCCACTCATCAGGATTTTTCTTGAAGAGTGCTAATGAAGAACTTTGCTTGACATAGCTGGGTAGCCTGTTCCAGAGTATGGGAAATCGCTGGGACAGGAATCTATCCCTCCAGCATGTCCTGTTTATTGTGGTGACAAGGTTTAGGTCCCTAGAGCGTGTAGCTCGGAGGGATTGGGATTTCTTTACGTGTAGCATGTCCAACAGCTCTGGGTTTGACATAGCTTTATATGTTAGGCAGAGATCACCTCGGAGTAGGCGATATGCTATGGAGTAAAGCTGGAGTTTTTTGAGGCGGTCAGTGTACGGCATTTGTTTGAGACCAGTAATCCTCTTTGTGAGGTACTTCTGTGGCCTTTCCAGCTGCTGCAGATGTCTTGTGAGGTACATTCCAAAAGGGGCGTTGTACTCTATAATGGGTTTAATGAGTGTCGAGCAAAAGGGAACAATGACCTCTTTTTTCCTGGATGAGAACCCTTTTATGATGAGGTGTGCCACGTACAAGGATTTCCTGACTACTGTGGCATTGTGACTATCAAAGGAGAGACTACTGTCCACCTGGGTCCCAGGGTCTCTTATCACACACACTCAGCGTTAAGTGGATTGCTGCCTATGTGGTAGTTTATGGGTACAGAGTTTTTACCAAAGGGGATGACACTGCACTTTTTGGCATTGAGCTTGAGGCCATGGCTCTGACACCAGGCATCTGTCTCAGCGTTGCCCCTCTGTAGGATGTCCACATCATTTGAGGACTTGACTATGGCTCCTAGTTTGCAGTCATCTGCGAACTTTGTTAGCCAGAGGCCTTCTGTGTTAGCCTGTACTTCAGAGAAGTAGATACCAAACAGGAGAGGTCCCAGGATGGAACCCTGTGGTACTCCACTTGTCACTGCTTTGAGGTCAGATTTGGAGTCTGCAACTTTTACAGTGTGGGTTCTGTCAGTGAGCCAGACTTCATATCCTTCAGAAAATGCATACTAATGCAAAATCTGTTATTCGAGCAACTTTCTAAGTTTATAAAAGCAGTATTTAAAATTTGTACCCATTTTTGGCCCTTTGTTCCCTCATTCTTTTTGTCTTTGTCCAGATTTCTTGTGCTAAGAGTTTGAGAGGTATGCTATGTTGCAAGCCACAGTAAAAAAGTTTATTACATACAGGAATACATGAGCAAGACTCTTTATCTAGGGGAAACAAAGAGGTGATTTGCAAAATGAATGAGTTAACACATATCAAATATTACGCTCTGGTGGGCCTATAGTGCACAGGGAGTAATTGGGCAATGAAGTCAAATAGCTGGAGGACCTGGGTGCACATTATGCATTCGGTTTAAATGAATGCTTTTGTTTTAACACCAGAGCTCAAAAGAAAAAGTGTAAAATCTTTTGACAAATGGTCAGATTTACTGGTTGATTTCACTGCCAACTGGTTTAATTGATTATGCCAAGTTATAATCAGTCTATAACATGCACATGTACATATATGGGTGTGTTTTCAATGGTCTTTAAGATTTCTGAGCTTGTGATAAAAATGTTTAAATCTATTCTAATAAAAAAACTCCCAAGAACTGAAAAACATATATGTAGTAATGCTTCCATTGTAAGTTTTCTAAAGTTTAACTAATGGTGCGTTTGCTGCCATTAATTTGTACATATGCATTTTATTTCAGTTACAATATGCATTACATTTATGCAGTGTCTTGCTTTCATGTTCTGTACCTTACCTTTTATGTCAAACAATGGTAGCATAAACTTTCGTGTGTGTGTAATTTGACTCCTAGGTTAGAGTGGCTAATATTCTGTTTTATATTGCTATAGGGACTGCTGGTCTTGTCTTCATGTTATTCATTCCTACACTGCTTCATTTCCAGTTTGAATGGATGTGTTCACTTTCACCAGAAAGTTGTTGTTTACTAAGTTGTTGTTTACTATCCTGGATGCATTTTACTCTTCATGATCTGGTGACATGCTTACATTTGAGTTTCTAGTACTTTTATTACTGATTTCTGTTTTATTTCATTACTACTATTACAGCTACATGGATTTATAATGTCTGTTGAACCCACAAAATAATACTCCAGTTCCTGGTGCAGGATAAATGATATACGGTGCAGCTCGAACAGGAAAATACTTTATTAAATAACAATACAATTCATATGGTTAAGCGCTTTCATCTGTTCGTATACAGACTTCCTCAGAACCAAATGATACAACTGACACAGATTATATATCCAGTTTGGCGCCAAAAATATTTAAAACCTTAAAGAAACATTTTGTTGATTCTAGTGTTCCACGCATAAAACTAACTAATACATTTGATCTCAGTGCTTGTAAAATATTTGATCTCAGTGCTTATAAAATATATGAATATATGTTAAAAATAAATACACATTTAAGAATTATAAAGTATATAATGAATGCACATGAGAAATTTATAACAATATCTACACAATAATGATTTAAAAATATAAATATATATAAATATATAAATAATAAATATATAATATTTCATATTAAGTTAAAAAAATGTATATAACAAATTGAACATATATACAAATTACTACTGGACAATGCCATGACATACATAATTTATTCAAGAATTAAGAAAGGTTTTATACTAATACTGTCATTAATGCCTGGGAATCTTGTGGCATCTGTGTATATCTGCCACTTTCCATCATAGCTAAATACACTTTCCAGTTGCCCCCACATACACTACTATCAATTTGTTCTATAATGGAGAATTTAAAATTATGTTGATACCCTTTACTGAATATATGTTTATACAAAGCAGTCTTCATATCTTTTGTCTGAATCTTATAATAATGTTCATATATTCGTTTTTTAATTTTCCTCTCCGTCTTTCCTATATAGAATGCTGGGCATGCAACACACTTTGCAAGATATACTACTTGTTTAGTATTGCAATTTCCTGCCTTGCATTTGATGTATGTCTTATTAATATTCTCCAACTTAATTCGCACAACCTCATTTATGTATCTACGTTGACTACAGGAGCCACACTTCGAAGTTCCTTTAGCTGTTAGCTTGTATTTCTCTGTACGTGTTGTCTTCTCTAATAACTTTTTGATGTTTGGGGCTGTTTTAAATACACATTTGGGATGATTACCTAAGGTCATGCCTATGCTTTCAGTAATTGTAATCAAGTCCCAATGTCTATTTAATATTTCTTTTACGTAATTAGCGTATGGAGTGTACATAATCACACATACTCTATTAAATGCTTCTGTCCTTACCACCTACACATGACGTACCTAAAAGGGGTAGAAACTTAATGCCCCATTGCCGTTTCACATAACCTATGACATCTTTTAATATAGGAGTAGGATAACCCCTACTACTGAACATGTTGTATATTAATTCTAATTCTTCTTCCATTGTAACTTTGCTTGATGACATACGTGCAGCCCGAATACACTGTCCTTTTACCACATTCTTAAATATATACGGGGGATGACTGCTGCTAAACTCTATATAGTCATTTGAAAATGTAGTTTTTCTATGTATTTTGGATGCAAACCCATTTCTAGTATGACTTATATAGGTATCTAAGTAGGCTATGCCTTCTTTATTAATATTATATGTAAATTTCAAAAACGCAAGTCGTCCCATTAATATAGTTGATAAATTAATTATTTTTTCTTGTGTACCATTCCATAAAATAAATAAATCATCTAGATATCTCGTATATAGAACAATATGATGGTAAAATTCACTTTGAAACACATATTTGGACTCCCTTTCTAACATAACAAGGTTTGCAAAGATGGGGGCACAAGAGGCACCCATAGCAACACCTCTGCTCCGTCTAAAAAATTCTCCTTGAAATTGGATATAATTATGATCTAGTACTAAGCTCATCATGTCCGTGATTAAACTAATCATGTCCCATGACAATTTAAAAACTTTTCTCAAACTGTTGCAAAAAAATTCCAGGCCAACATCCTTCGGTATACATGAGAATAGGTCAATAACATCAATTGTCAAAAAAGTCAACCCATCATTCCATATATCAGGCGTAAGTTTACTTAAAAAATTCCAAGAGTCCTTGGTTAGATGTGGAATATTGTCATACACATGTTTTGTCCATCTATCTATTGTCACACCCAAGTTATACGTCTTGGACCTAGAACCAGAAATGATAGGTCTAAAAGGAGGGTTGTCCATACATTTATGTACCTTAGGTATACCTATTATATTCGCCATAATAGGAAATTCTACTTTAATAAAATTGTAGGTCTCATTCGTAATTCTATTGTCTATCAAATACTCTTCGATAGCCAAATCAATTCTTTTATAACCTATATTCACTTGGTTTAAAGAAATTGCTTCATAGTTCCCTGACAAATATAACAAATTATGTATCTCGGCATTGTAGTCAAAAATATTATATATTACAATGCCGCCTCCCTTGTCTGGCTTCATTATTCTGATTTCTTTATTATTCATAAGTGATTCCAGACATATATGTTCACTTTTTGTTAAATTGTGCGAATTAAGTTGGAGAATATTAATAAGACATGCATCAAATGCAAGGCAGGAAATTGCAATACTAAACAAGTAGTATATCTTGCAAAATGTGTTGCATGCCCAGCATTCTATATAGGAAAGACGGAGAGGAAAATTAAAAAACGAATATATGAACATTATTATAAGATTCAGACAAAAGATATGAAGAATGCTTTGTATAAACATATATTCAGTAAAGCGTATCAACATAATTTTAAATTCTCCATTATAGAACAAATTGATAGTAGTGTATGTGGGGGCAACTGGAAAGTGTATTTAGCTATGATGGAAAGTAAGTGGCAGATATACACAGATGCCACAAGATTCCCAGACATTAATGACAGTATTAGTATAAAACCTTTCTTAATTCTTGAATAAATTATGTATGTCATGGCATTGTCCAGTAGTAATTTGTATATATTTTCAATTTGTTATATACATTTTTTAACTTAACATGAAATATTATATATTTATTATTTATATATTTATATTTTTAAATCATTATTGTGTAGATAGTTATAAATTTCTCATGTGCATTCATTGTATACTTTATAATTCATAAATGTGTATTTATTTTTAACATATATTCATATATTTTATAAGCACTGAGATCAAATATTTTACAAGCACTGAGATCAAATGTATTAGTTAGTTTTATGCGTGGAACACTAGAATCAACAAGATGTTTCTTTAAGGTTTTAAATATTTTTGGCGCCAAACTGGATATATAATCTGTGTCAGAGTTGTGTCATTTGGTTCTGAGGAAGTCTGTATACGAACAGATGAAAGCGCTTAACCATATGAATTGTATTGTTATTTAATAAAGTATTTTGCTGTTCGAGCTGCACCGTATATCATTTATCCTGCACCAGGAACTGGAGTATTATTTTGTGGATTTATAATGTATTGCAGCTAAGCTGTTATGTTTCTGGTCTTGTTTTATTGATTTACTGGTTTTTTTTTTTTTTGAGTATTTGATAGTTTTCCCCTTGCTAAATTAATTTTCAAAATGGTGGCAGCTTATTGGATTTTGAAGTCTGTGAGGGAGATGAGATCTGTGACTGAATGTGAGGTCTAGGTGGCCTGCAGTAACTTTGCCCCATGAGGTAGAGCAGATTTGATGCATAAAACAAGTACCAATCTGATTAGTCCAAGTTCCTTACCCATTTTATAACTATTATATGCAAGCTGTACTGATGTCCATCCAGTTTCTTACTCTGTTAAGGTAAATTGAATCTGTACATCAACACAGTCTACAGGCCAGGTCTTACAGAGGCACACAGTAGCCTTGTACATAGCAAGCCAGCCTATACCCATATTGCTGCCTGTACAAGACAGCAGAAGGCCTAACAAACTGCATATACTCTGCCCTAGGCCTATCTTCCCTAAGGAAATCCACACTTATATACTGGCTGATGTTGACCAATTTCCTGCATTCTGTCATATACGTGAACTCTGCCTTTTACTATAAATTGCTCCATAGTGTCACAGCAGTCTTTGTCCTACTTCCTGATCACATATCCCTTAACATTACTTATTACCCTATACAAACTTTCACCACATAATTTACATATTACAAAACTATTCTTTCTAAACCTATCAACATTATTTTGAAGACACTCAAATAACATGGATTCCTATCCCTATCAGAAGTGTTGGGGAGCCAAAATTTGAGCCCCAAAGTCTAAAAAATGAAAATGTATCTGACAGAGAAATAAAGTACATCTGGTCATGTGGCCTAAAGCTACTAAAAGATTTGGGGAGCTGTGCTCCCACCACATCCCTGTTAATTACATATACCATGTACTAACTTGGAGATCACTATACCTCAGAATAAGGGGAGTACTTCAGGGTACCACAATTTCAGACTTATACTCTTACATAATCTCCATCTTCACACTTTTATTCTCGCCATTTACAGGAGTTAAATTGCAATCTTTGGAATTTCAACATGAAACCAAATAACTTGCCTCCAATAAAACCTCAGTATTACAGAAAGCACAGTTGTGTCTCACTTACCATAATTGTAGATGTTCAAGTAGATCAGTATTGTAGTACTGATTCTTGGGTTTTCCTTTCATGCAGAAGCCCATGATCATCCCAATATCCAGAGTCTTTGCATCATCCCTAGCTGAGGACATCTATCGGAGCCATCTTCAGGTCCTTCTATGCAGTGAACAAGCAGGCTGATGCCAGAGGACAGCGCAACATTCCCAGTTGTCTGAATCTGACTGGCAAGGAGAAAAATCATAGGAGACAGGCAGGAAATTATGAAGATAAGACAGACATGAGATTATGAAGATAAGAGGACTATCTGCACAGAAATTCTCTACCCTTTGCACCAGCAAGGGTGACACAAAAGGTCAGCCAGCGGAGGGGTTGGAGGGTGGAGTTATGTACTGCAAACACTGATCTACTCAAACATCTACAGTTAGGGTAAGTGGGACACAACTGTACTATGTTCTTCATAGTCAGTCTTGTAGTACTGATTCTTGAAAGGACTCCCAAAGCCCACAGGTGGGCGGTAGGTGATCTCTGTGACTGTATGAAATAAGGTTTTGCAGGATCTCAGTAGCAAAACCTGCTCTAGACATGAAGGCATTGCCTAAAATATTGTTTTGTAAAGGTGTGCACTTGGTTCTATGCGGCTGGTTCTATGATGGCCTGGGTAGGGACATCTTTGGAAGTTGCCCCATGCCTGTTGGGGTGGGCTTTAATATGCCCAGAAAGAATTATTCCACGGCGGGAACAACAGAATTTAATGAACGTAGTTGGCTATCCATTTGGAAATGGTTTGTTTGGAGATAGGCCTGCCCTGTTTACCCTCTGCAAAAGCCACCACTAATTGCTCTGCTTGACTAGGGATTTTTACCCTGTCTAGATAGTACCTGATCTGCCTGTGCACATCCAGAGAATGAAGGACTTGCTCTGCCCTGTTCTGTGGATTTGGGAAGAAGATTCACAGGTGGATAGTCTGGTTTAGGGTATCTTCTGATATTACCTTAGGCATAAATGTTGGGTTTGTTCTAAGGGTTATCATATTCCTGTAAAAGGAGAACCAGTGTTGCTTCAGCCAGAAGGATGCCAGTAGGATTGTGCTGGGTCTGTCTGCCCTGACCTTTATCAGTACCCTGGGAATCAGATGAAGAGGCAACAATGCATACAGGGCCACGTTTGTCAATGTGAAAGAGAAAGCATCTATTTTCCAAGTCCTTGTCTGTTGAATTCTTGAGCAGAACTTCTGTAGTTGTCTAGTCTGTTGAAAGGCAAACAGGTCTATTGAAGGGATGCCCCACTAAAGAGTTAGGTCTAGGAATTCCTTTCTCTTCAGCATCCATTCATTGGGGTCTTGAAGATCCCTGCTTTGAGAATCTATGGGGGTATTGTTCTGACCTCTATGAGAGCTAGCCCTAGTTCTTGAGATAGCATCCAATCTTACTTGTAAGGATGCACACAGGGTACCCCCCATTGCTTGTTTATGTACCACATGACTGTGGCCTGTAGCTCTGAGAACCTCCCTGCTGATATGAAAGCTATGAGGAAAATGGTCTTCTGAGTGAGCATCTTTAGGAAGGCAGTTTCAGCAGGTTCAAAGGGGGGCAAGGAGAGTTTCTCTAGCACATAATTTAGAGATATGTCCACATCTACAAGGTCCCTGGGCTCAAATTCTGCTGAAAAGCTTTAATGGTCAGGTAGACTGCTAGTAGCTCTTCCTGATTTGCATGCATTTTCTCTGTTGTGGTGTCCAGATGCCCCTGCACTTTCAGGGAGCTTAAGTGAGCCCTCCAAACTATTTCTGAAATGTCCATGGTGATGATCTTGTCTGCTCCTGGTGAAGAGAACTTTGTCCCTGGGTTTTGCAGTATGGTGTTCTTCCACCAGAACAGCTCATTCTTCAGGCATAGAAGGAGAGGCATTAGGGTATCCTGGAGTTGAGAATGCTGCTCCCAAGCATTTTTTTTTGGAACCACTGATGTCTTCTCAAGTGTAACTTTGCAAGTGGGATCATGAGAATGCAGGATGCTATGTAACCAAGAATCGTCAGAAATTCCCTCGCTGAGATGTGTTGTTTCGGAAACAAACTGGTCAGATAGTTTGTCAGGAAAATCATCTTGTTCTGGGGAAGGAAGGTTTTCTTTTGGATTGAATCTGTGAGGGCTCCCAGAAAGACGATCCTTGCTTGAGCAAGAGTTTGGGATTTTTGAAGATTAAAGGTGACACCTACCTTCTGAAAACAGTCTACGGTGATCTGCAATGTGTCTAGGACCACGTTTGTGGATTTTCTCTGCATGAGACAGTCATCTAAGTAGGGATAAATATGAACTCTCAGAGTTCTGTAATGTGCTGTCGGAGGAGATAAGTATTTTATGAAAACTCTGGGAGCAGTGAACAGCCCAAATGGTACAACACAGAACTGGAAGTGAAAGTCTGTTGCTATAAATCTTAGGTATTTTCTGTGACTCTCTGCCATGGAGACATGGAGGTAAGTGTCTTTTAGGTCTAGAATGACCATAAAAGCATCTTGGAGGATCACGGGAAGTAATTTTTTTTACAAAGTAAGCATTTTGAACTTTTGCATATTGAAAAACTTGTTTAGTTTTGAAAGGTCCAAGATGGGCCTCCAGGTGCCCTCCTTTCTTTGAACTAGAAAGGCCCTTGAGTAAAAGCTTTTTCCCTCCTGACCTGGAGGAACAGACTGAATGGATACTTGGAGAAGTAGTTACTGGAGGATAGGTGGTACAGGCTTTCCTGCTCTTTTGGTGGCTTTGGACTGCCAAGAATGGTGGGATTTCTTTAATGTGGATGTATTACCCCCCACTTTTTTATGATATAGAGGAACCACTGGTCCCTGGTGATTGTCCTCCATTGATTTATGAGGAACAGTCTTCTAACTAGAGGCTTGGAGGGGAGGGTGGGTAGGGCTAAGGGAGGCTGGTGGTGAACATAATTGCATTGGTATCTGTGCTGGATGGGCTCTTTGAGGCTCCTGGTTCTGTGCGACTGTTCTGGTTGCCACCTCCTGGAGTGTCTAGGTCTCTTGTCATGGAAAGGCCTCCCCATATCTTGTCAGGGGAGGGGGGGTGAAGTTTTGAGAGATAATTCCTACTGTACCTTGAGGTTGGATAATGACAAAATTCCTACAATTTTTTTATTTGTTCTTCTTTCTTATTCAGCTTCTCAAAAGCCTGTTCATCTGGAGGTCTGAAAAGGAATTCTTTGTCTAGTGGTGCATCCAGTAGTTCAGCCTTGACCTGATCTGACAAGGTCTGGGTCCTGAGCCATGCATGCCTGCTATGAAAGAACCTGTGGCAGCTGCTCTTCATGATGCATCTAAGGAGTCACAGCCACATTTTAGGGAATGCACGGAGACTTCTACTGAGGGGTTAGCTTTGGGGATTTTTGTAAAGGTACTTGTGTGAGATTCAAGCACTCTATAAAACCTGTCTAGTTTCATAGGAGCAGGTGGTAAAGACAGGATGCAATGCAACATCTTCAAAGACATCATCCAGTACTACATGTACAGGAGGGATATAGCCAGTGGCTGTAATGTAATGCCAGTGGCTATCTGTAATGGGTCTGAACTTGTGAGAACCATTTGCTTTCCTAATTTACAGCCTCCTTCATTCTATGAAGGGTAGCCCTGAAAGCAAGGTCCTCGGGCTGGGGGGGATGCAGAAGACAATATAAATTTCAATGTGAATCTGGATGCGTTTGTGGTGGCAGGTGCCCAGATTAGCACTACTACTCCTCTTCTGAGCTACAGGAATCTGAATCTTCCTCAAAGGCACCTCCCTGCTTCTTTTGTATAGGGAGGCTTCAGTAGCAGAAATGTGGGAATGCTCCCTGGATTTCATGAAAGCCATGAATTCCTATGGAAGTCTTGGGCTTTGGCTTGTGAAGAAGTGACTAAAGGTGAGGCTAAAGAAAAAGAAGTGGTTCGCTTTGTTTTAGGTCTCCATTTAGAAGGGATGACCTGAGGTTGTGGTCATCTGACAGTGACTTCAGCTAAGGTTTTAGTAGCCAAGGTAGTCAGGGTATTTCAGTCAACACCCGCAGTGTGAACATCAGAAGTTGAGGTCTGCTGAGTGACCTCAGATCCAACCGAAGCCTGTGTTGTGGTAACAGTGGTAGATAGAATGGAAACCATGGTGGCCTCCTGACTGGTCACGCCAGATGCTTCAGGCCTTGAGTCACCAGACCAGAGGACTGCAAAGGTGTCTCACTTGGGTGGTCAATTAACTTGGGGACTAAATTCAGAGTTTTCTAGGGAACGTCGGAATCTTTGGTCTTTTTATCTTTCTGTTTGGTGGAATGACACTAGCAGAAGCTGGTATTTGTGAAGGCCCTGCAGCAGTAGTGGGTTATGATGCCACTGGTGAAACCAAAGATGAGGATTCCATATGGCTGACTTATACCTCGGTCCTATTTTTGAGGGGTTTTGCACAATCAGGACAATTACGGATGTCACACCTAAAGCAGAGCAGACAAAACAAAGGAAAATCTTTATGTGGGATTTACTTCCCAAACTTCAAGCAATTGTTGACCTTTTTAAAGATTACATTAATAGAGGAAAATCCCCAGGGGAGTACTTATTTAACTGGAAGAAGGAGACACTCTGGAAAAATTAACTGACTGATGGTCTGCACGTGTTTTGAACACACATGAAGTGCATTGGACTTCATGGCTAGAAAGAACTGAAGATGGCACCGATGGATATCCATCTTATACCCTGATGTCCAGACATCGGTCTTCAGATGTCTGTCAGCTAGGGATGATGCAAAGACTCTTGAGCCGTAACAGGATTCTGCATGGCAGGAAGACCCAAGAATCAATACTGCAACACTGACCAAAAAGAACATCTTGGTCCTTCTCTCGCTACTCAATATAAGAAAAAAAAGTACCAGAGGCCATGGAGAAAGCTGAGTGACATCCATTCACACCTCTACTGCATTCACTGTTAACCTAATTGTTCTTCATCCATAGTAGAACAATGAGTATAACCCTTGCCCACATTAAACCATTCAGACTTAGCTACTTCTTCAGGTACTCACAGTCATATCTGTTTGGATGACAAAAATACCTGTAGTGCTAACAAATATGCATCCCTTAAGGCCCTGAACAACATCAATAAATCAAGAATTTCTAGAACTTGGGAGTGCTGAGTAAGCAAGCAATAATGCTCGACAGGGTATGTATATGTTATTTACAGAGTAACACACACCCTGGAGAACATTACTGCAATTAGAGAATGGGCTGTGTATTTATTTTGTATTTTTAATACTATATCATTTTTATATATTTTTGAGGATAAATAGTTCTTCCTCCTAATGTTTCAAACTTGTAGTATATGTAATTGTTGTTGGAGGAAGTAGTTTATGTTATTTAATGTCTACACACACTCACATAGAACTACTTATGGACACAATAAAAAAAAAAAAAGAAAACCTACATCACTCAGACAAGCGCACTCATACGAGCACAGATGCAAATCACAACCACTTTCACCCTCACATATATTCATCTGCCAACAATGTCTATTACAAAAAAAATACTGCAGCTTTCTCTCCACCACCACCAACCACTTTCACATTCCTCTCCCACTCCCTTTACTGTCCCTGATTTTTGACACTATTGCTGCTAAGTATTTAATTTGAGTTAAATCGGTGTGAATTAAAATCAATAAATAACGTAGAAATTAAAAGTTCTGAATCTCTATGTGTGCTGATGTTGCAGTAAGCACTCTGCCTCTCCCGTCTTTAAAACTCTGTCACTCCTTCATGCATGCACACATTCACACACACAGACACAGACACATGCAAGTGTTCTCTCTCTCTTTTTTTTTTTAAACTTTACTCTCACTAAACAAAGTGTTTTTATTTTAACTATACAAGCTTCACAGCAAGTTAGCTGCTGTGAAGTGGCAGACTTCTTTTTCAGCGGGCATTATCTGTACATTAACACCCTGCTGGAGAAAGTTTTACTGCCAATTAGAGTGGCAATGTACAGGTCATTCATTCACTAAAATGTAGTAAACATTTAGTATATGATTTTTTACAATACTCTCAACCTTTTGGTATGCTAAATATGACAAAATATTGGTGGCGCTGCTCTTCATATGGTGCCCATCACCCCTTAGTGTACCATCTCTCTTTATCAAGGGACACCAATCATTAGCGGACCGGAGTTCCGCTGTGGCGACCCCTAACCGGGAAAAGCCGAAAGAAAGAAACAAACAAACCAGAATTATTCACTGAAACTGCATTATAGAATTTGTTTTTGTAAATATTGATTACATTAAATATGATACCTTGGAGCTCTTCTCCCCAGGTCTCCACTGAAAAAGGCTCCTGAGCCCAGTTGTTTTTTTTTTTCTGGTAAACAAATGTCAATAAATAAATAAAAATAAATAATAACTAGGTCCTGGTGGAATTCCTACTCGACATGCATAAAACACTGTAGCTTTTTCTGTCTCAGTCACCATAGAAAATAAATCTGAGCTATCCTTCACCAGACTTTTTCTCTACCAGATTTTAATCTACAACTACAAGCTTAAATTCACTGCACCATGAAAGGGACACTAATTAAAATTAATGTCACATAACTCATTAGAACCAACCAAACCAAAGTTTGTATCTGTTAAGTGATTAGTTGGACCAAGTCCCACATATTTCACCTGACAAACTGAAACAAAATTCCCTTTTCCTAGCATGATAGATTCTAGAGTAAGTGAACACTTCTATTACTTTATTCAAAGAACAACATTCAGATACATCAGCTTATAGGCATCTCCTTTTCCCAAAGTTAGCACTTACTATCCGCAGACAGGTGACATGTTAGACAGATCCTGAATACACACTCGTGTTTCTGTTCAACATTATACCCTCTACTTCTGGTTAAGACTGCTCCCCTTAACAAAAACAGTGTGTGTGAGAATAATCCCCCCAAAGAGATTGAAACTCAAACCCAATAAACCCTTTAGAGCAATACAAGCAGGTCAAGACTATAACAGCTGAATGCTGCAGAAGAAAATTTTACTGCAAAACAAACCCCCTCATGTTTCTGAAAACAATCAATAACTTAATTGGCCAATGTGAGCCAATACAAAGGACCTTAACATCTTCAAAATGATCAACACATTTCTTTCCATAAGATTTCCAGGCAGCACCTCTGCATTAACCTTTCTTCCTCACAATGTGCATATATAAATGTGCTGCACCCAAGTTATACCTGAACTTACAGACTTCTGTTTGCAAATCACACTGTTAATGTTGTACACTTAACTACCACACATATAATGTATAAAGCCATGACGCCTATGGTGAGGAAAACTATTCATAAATGCAGCTTAACTAGTGCAACATATGCCCTGAGTACAGAAATTAGCACAAAATTCAATATTTAATTATCACTAGCTGAAGAGCAAAGTTTACCGACTTTCAATTCACATTCAAGACTGACTGTATTTAAGGACCACTATGGGCACTACAACCAGACACAGCAGTTTTGTCAGGTATACAACAGACGAGCTAATCTGTTGTTAGTACTTTGGGCAGCAACACTGCAGAGAGTGCTGAGAATTACTGCTGATAAAACTTTTTAAAATTTAGTAAGGGTGATTGGGACGAAACAGATGAGATTAAATAAACTTCACTGAACAGTGGTTGGAGGAAGGCATTAAGCCTGACCCTGGACTCTACAATGCAAGCTAGAATTATTAAAAACATATTGCTCCATATATAAACAGTCACTGTTACTTTATATTACAGAACACAGAATAAAATAAATGTTTGCAAATTCAGCACTTTTTAGGACAAAAACATTTCTTATGAGTAGTTCTGGGAACACAAGGAAATGTGCAAAGAATTCAGTTTTAGATTACTTCGATTTATTTTAAACATATAATTCTTATGCGTTATGTTGAAGGTCTGGGCTACGCACATACCATTACAAGTTTGGATGATGTGCTTTCGGGTCTATGCTGTCCAGGAGGAATGAGCAGCACTCTGTTTAAAACAGTCCTGTCAACAGCTTAGACAGCATGATCAAGCTTGTGTCTGATAAGCCTTAAGGGGGGCCTGAAGCAAGCCGGGGAAGCTCAGATATGGCTGTAATTCAGGCGAAGGCACAGCAGTGACACACTTTTATTTTTATACTGCTGGGTAAACTTTTACCTTTAATCTGTCTTGAGATGCACAAAGAGAGAAACTTGATCATTAAAGCAAATGAACACACACACACACACACACACACACACACACACACACACACACACACACACACACACACACACACACACACTTTTTAAAATAAAAGCTCCAATAGTTTTGTTGCTCTTATATTGCTGAAGCTACTTTTAGCAGACACTATCCTTTCCATATGCAAAATTAATTTTTAAATCAATCATCTATGCATGCGTACAGAGGTTTCTAGATGCAGAACAATGTTTTCTTGAATGTGCAGTCATAATTCAAGAAACATTACATAGCTGCACACCAGCGTATGCCAATGCTATGCACGTCAATTATTAGATATGTACTTTATTCCCCCATAAACGTCTGCCCTGTCATACATGCATTTAGTACTTATGACTTTTCTGTCTCAACCTACGCACCTTAGCTCTCCGTGTTTTACAACACTAATTACGAACATTAGAATAAAAGTGACAAAAGTATGCCGCTGAGTCTATGGCAATTTACTAACTGCATTTTGTAAAACATTTTCTGATTATATCACTGCTGGTCTTTTCAAAAGGAAAGAAAAAAAAAACATAGCAAAAGTACCATGACCCAAATTTATATTCATAAGCATTTATGTCCAAATTTATATTCATAAGCATTTATGTGGCACATTTTTAATTAGGAACTGTTCTCATAGAAGCCAACATATCACAGCCAGTCAAATGTCAGTCATTATATAGCCAGCCTAAAAAAAACATAATTCAGCTATTTTAATTCATTGTATGATGTGTGAATTTAAAAATGCAAACAGTGTCTGACATGTTCTCTGAAAAGGGAAGTTGTATTTTTATTTTTTGTTGCTGTTTGTTTTCCATGCTTTACAATACCTATTTATCTTTTCCTTAGTTTCATTTGAGCAGGAACACTGGCCTAATTGTCATTTAAACGTTTTCACATCTTTCTGTCCCAGAACTACCAACATAGCCAGGACTCAAATATTTGTCACAGCAGATCAAAGGTTTGTCAGAGTTGTGCTGCTTTCCAAAAGTGAGATTCAGTGACATGTATAATTAGTTGGTCTAGCAGATATCTGTGAATCATGCATTTAAGCAGTTGGAACAAAGTATAGTTTTGTACACTTACCATAAATGTAGATGTTCGACTATTTTCAATGTTGCAGTCATCACACTTGGGTTATCTGCCTGCAGGTAGCCCTCAGTTGGCCTGAATACCAAAGTCTTGGGATTTCTGTGTCAGATGCTGTCACCTCATCTATGACGTCAGGTCATCAGGGGTATAAAACATGCAGCCGATGCCATTACATCAGTTTTTCTTGCCCCAGATATCAGGAGCCCCAAAAATAGGAAGCAATCAAATGGTGTGGAACACCTCCAGTAAAAAGTAAATACCATTTCCATAAGATATGACCAAAAAAGAGGATAGGTAGAAAGCATAGAAATACAGGGGGCTGGAGAGAGGGTAACCAGGACTGCAACAGTGAATACACTCGAACATCTACATTTATGGTAAGTGTACACAACTGTACTATGTTCTTCGTGTTTCACTGTTACATTCATCACACTTGGGTTGATTCCCAAAGCTGAGGAAGGGTGGAGGCAGTCAAGAAGTAGTAGGGCTAGCTAGCAGGCCTTGTAAGACTGCTGTGGCAAATCCAGCTCTGGATTTAAAAAAGATAGGTAAGTGATAAAGCTTGGTGAAGGTGTGTACAGAACTCCAGGTTGCAGCTTCCAGGATGTCCTGGTAGGGACGGCCTTGAGAAAACCTGTAGAGGTTGAGGTAGCCCTAGTGGAATGAGGCCTGATCCCCTGTGGGGTATGTTTTCCATGGTGTTTGTAGCAGAACTGGATGCAGTGTACTATCCATTTAGACATGGTTTGTTTCAAAATGGCCTTGCCCTCTGCCCCTGTAGCAAAGCTGACCAGCAGCTGGTCAGATTTTCTGAAAGGTTTAGTCCTGTCGAGGTAGAACCTGAGCTGTCTGTGCACGTCCAAGGAGTGCAGGATCCTTTCCCCTTTATTCTGAAGATTAGGAAAAAGGGTTGGCAAATAGATGGATTGGTTTACAGCCACACTGGATATCACCTTGGGCATAAAAGATGGGTTAGTCCTGAGGGAAACCCTGTCCGCATGGAAGATAATGAAGGGTTCCACAGCCATAAGGGCCTGTAACTCAGACACTCTTCCTGCTGAAGTGATGGCTAGCAGTAAGGCTGTTTTCCAAGAGAGGAATTTTAACTCTGCTGTAGCAGCAGGCTCAAAAGGGGGGAGCGTGAGCTTCTCTAGTAAAAAGTTAAGGTCCCAGGCAGGAGTGAGAGCTCTCCTTGGGGGTCCTAAATTGTTAGCTCCTCTCAGGAACTGTTTGATCAGAGGGTGAGAGAAGAGGGATGGTTCAGTACTGTAATGAGCTGAGATGGCAGAGACATGAATCTTAATTGATGAGAAAGATAGGTCCTTGTGGAGCAGCTCTGCTAGATAATCTAGGATTTGAGGAAAGGATGGCATGGCTGTGTCCTTCCCTTGAGACTGGCTCCAAAAACAGTATCTATTCCACTTTTCTGAATAGGATTTCCTAGTACTGGGCTCTCCTGGCCTCAAGGATAACATCCAGCACCTGTTTGCTGAGGGTTGCTGGTGATGCATTCAGGGAATAAGCCAGGCTGCCAGGTTCAGGGTATGCAGCTGAGGATGCAAAACATGTCCCTCCTGCTGGGACAGCAGAGAGGGGGTCTTGTTGTAGGTACCAGGGTGGCACTGATGTCAGACTGCATAGGCGTGGGTACTAGTGCTGGCGTGGCCAGTCTGGTGCAATAAGGATTGTTCTTGGCCTGTCCTGTTTGATCTTGAGGAGTATGTTTGGAAGGAGGGGCAGAGGGGGAAAGGCATAGACTGAGAGGTTTTCCCATGTGAAGGATTGGGCATCCACTTTCCAAGCTTGGTTGTGGGGAATTCTGGTGCAAAATGTGTTTAGTTTATGGTTTTGGGGGATGCAAAGAGGTCCACCTCTGGTGTCCCCCACCTGTGTATTAGAAGTTTGAATGAGTTTGGTTCCAGTTTCCACTCATGTGGGTCCATTAGATTTCTGCTTAAGTCATTTGCCAGTAAATTTAGTTTGCCTGGCAGGAATTGAGCTTGCAGGTGCACTTGGTTGCTTAAGGCTGTGTTCCACATTGTCATGGCTATCCTGCAGAGTGGGTAGGAGTGAGTTCCCCTCTGCTTGTTTATGTACCACATAACTGTGGTGTTGTCTGTCTTTATCAGGGGTTGTCCTGGCAGGATAACGTATTTGAAGGCTGTCAGTGCATTCTGTACAGCTACAACATTTCTTTTTGATTGATATGCAAGTGAATTTGTCCTGGGCTCCATTTGCCTTGAATGCACTTGCCTGCCATATGATCCCCCCATGCATAGTCTGATGCATCTGTTGTTGTCAGAACTTGGACGGCGGGGGTTGTAAGAAAGGGAGTCCCTTGCTGTGGTTGCAAGCCTCTGCCCACCAAAGGAACTCTGTCCTTAGACAAGAAATGATAGGAATCACTGCTTCCATGTCATGGGAATGTTGACACCAGAGACCTATTAAGTACCACTGGAGTTTCCTCATATGCAGTCTTGCATATGGAATCATTAGAATACATAAGGCCATAAACCCTAGGGCTTGCAGTATTTTCCTTGCAGATAGCTGGGTTAGGGTGGCCAGTAAATAATAAGTTGTCAAATAAACTTGCTTTTCTGGAATGAGGAACGCCATCTGGGAAGTTGTGTTCAAGCTTGCTCCCAGGAATACAAACTTTTGGCTGGGTACCAGATGTGATTTCTTTTCATTGATGGTATACCCCAGAGAAGTTAGGAGTCTCTTTACAAAGGTCAGGTGCTGAAGTAGCAATTCCTGACTGTCCGACTGAATCAGGCAATCGTCCAAGTATGGGTAAATTTGAATATGTCTCTGCCTACAGTAAGCAATGGCTGGAGCCAGGCACTTTGTGAATACCCTGGGCACAGTAGATAAGCCAAAGGGAAGTGCAGAGAACTGATAGTGCATACGGCCTGCCCTGAAACATAGACATTTCCTGCAAGATTCCCTTATGGGGATGTGCAGATAAGCTTCTTTTAAGTCTAGGGTGACTAGCCAAGAGTCCTTGGCTAGCATAGGAAGGAGCTGCTGGAGTGTAAGCATTTTCAGTTTTGGTACCATCAGGAAGGTGTTTAGGGTTGTCAGCATACCTCTCAACCATACCGAATTACTTGTTTTTTACCAAGTTTTGGGGTCCAAATGAAGGGGTGCCATGATTGCCAAGTGGCACCCCTCCATTCCTGATTTTCTTTTCATTTATTTCTTAAGTTTTTAAAATACCACGCTGTCAAAGCTGACATCATCACGTGCACAATGATGTCTGCTCCGTCAGGGCTACCAGCCAGTCGGAATTGAGTTCAAGGAGCTCACATTTGCAGCCGGACCAGCCAGAAATGACAATGCGAGCGGGAAATCTCGCTTGTGATTACATGGAAGTTTATCAACAGCAGCACTCGCTTTAATGCAGGCGAAAAGTACAGTTTTGTACCTACCATAAATGTAGATGTTTGAGTGTAAACACTGCTGCAGTCATTACACTTGGGTTATCCTGCCAACAGGTGGTTTCCCAGTCGGCCTGAGTTCCAAAGTCTTGGTCCGGCATTGGTTGCTGTCGCCTCTTCCCTGATGTCAGTGTGACAGGGGTATACAAGATGCAGCCAACGCCATTTTCTTCAGTTTTTCTTGCCCCAGATGTCAGGTGCCCCCAAATAGGTAGGCAATTCAAATTGCTAGTAAAATATACAAAAGAAAAGCAAACAACCAGCAAATACTCCCCATAGGTAATAAAGGGTAGATGACCTAGGTATGTAACCAGAAAGTAAGAGGAGAAGGAGGGAGGGGAACCTGGACTGCAGCAGTGTTTACACTTGAACATCTACATTTATGGTAGGTACAAAACTGTACTATGTTCATTGTGTTACACTGCTGCAGTCATTACACTTGGGTGGAATCCCAAAGCTGAGGTAGGGAGGATGGATCTATAAGGCATTAGGGGTGGCTATAAGGCCCCACAGCACAGCAGTGGTGAAGCCAGCTCTGGATTTGGAATATAAAGGCAAATGGTAATGTTTGGTGAAGGTATGCACAGAACTCCATGCTGCTGCTTCCAAAATATCCTTGGTAGGCAGTTGAAGTGGCTGTTGCCCTAGTGGAGTGAGAGATCTAATGCTGCTAGGTACAGGTTTCCCATGGTGGGTATAGCAAAAACGTATACAGTGTGCTATCCATTTTTGAAACAGTCTGCTTTGAAATGGCTTTTCCCTGTGCTCCTGCAGCATATGCTTCCAATAATTGCTCAGATTTTCTGAAAGCTTTGGTTTTGTTCAAGTAGAAGAGTAACTGCCTGTGAATGTCCAAAGAATGTAGTAGTCTCTCCGCTTTGTTCTGTGGTTTTGGATAAAAAGTTGGCAAGTGAATAGTTTGGTTTAGAGCCACACTTGATACCACCTTTGGCATAAATGTAGGGTTAGTTTTCAAAGACACCCTGTCCTGGTGGAAGATGAGGAAAGGTTCCACTGCCATTAGTGCCTGTAATTCTGAAACTCTTCGTGCTGATGTTATTGCCAGTAGCAGAGCAGTCTTCCAAGAGACGTATTTTAATTATTCTCTGTTAGCTGGCTCAAAAGGAGGTAAAGTTAATTTTTCCAAAACAAAGTTGAGGTTCCAAGTTGGTGTAGGTGCTCATGTTTTTAGCCCCTCTGAGGTACTGTTTGAGCAAAAGATTAGAAAAAATTGGTGGATCCGTGTTGTAATGAGCAGAAATGGCTGAGGAATGGATCTTGATGAATGAGAAGGAGAGGCCCTTTCCAAGCATCTCAGTTAAGTATTGAAGTATCTGAGGAATGTTTGGGACAAGAGGGTCAAGGCTGTGTGCTTGGTTCCAGGCACAGAATCTCTTCCATTTATCCGAGTAGGCTTTCCTGGTGCTAGGCCTTCTGGCCTCCAGAATGACATCCATAACGGCTTTGGAGAGAGGCAATGCTTGCTTGGCTAAGGAATTTTCCATGCAGCTAGATTTAAGGTCTTTAGCTGGCTGTGATATATCTGATTGTTGTGCTGTGTCAAAAACTGTGGGATGTGAGGCAAAATCCAGGGTGGTTCTTGTGCTAAGTTCTTTAAGATTGGGTACCAGTACTGGCGTGGCCAGTCTGGTGCAATCAGGATCATCTTTGGCTCTTCCTGCCTGGCTTTTATGAGTACCTTTGGAAGGAGAGGTAAAAGAGGGAAAGCGTAGTTTTTTCCAGCTGAATGAGAGGGCATCCACTTTCCATGCTTGTGGATGGTAGCTCCTTGTGCAGAATTTCTGTAACTGGCAGTTCATTGGGGATGCAAACAGATCTATGTCCGGTGTCCACCATTTTTGTGTTATCATTCTGAATATTTGTGGGCTCAATTCCCATTCGTGGGGATCCATGATGTTTCTGCTTAGGTCATCTGCCAGTGTGTTTTTCTCTCCTGGCAGGAATTGTGCTTGCAAATGAACTTGGTAGTTTAAAGCTGTGTTCCACAAGGTCATGGCTTGTCTGCAGAGGGGGTAGGAGTGTGTGCCCCCTTGCTTGTTTATGTACCACATAACTGTGGTGTTGCCCGTCTTTAGTAGTAATTGTCCTGGATGCAGCAGGTCCTTGAAAGATATAATTGCATTTTGTACAGCTAGCATCTCTTTTTGATTGATGTGGAGATGTCTTTGCTCTGTAGGCCACTCGCCCTGAATACATTTTCCTGCCATGTGTGCTCCCCAGGCGTAATCCGATGCATCTGTTGTCAGTGTCTGCCTGGCTGTGGGTTGAGTAAAAGGCTGTCCCATGTTGAGGTGACAAGCTTGACCCCACCATCGAAACTCCTGTTGAAGGCAAGGAATTAGTGGTATAAATGTTTTCAAACTTTGACAGTGTGGAGACCATACACATTTTAGGTACTATTGTAGTTTCCTCATATGCAATCTGGCATATGGAATTAGTAGTATGCAAGATGCCATGTAGCCCAAAAGGCCTGCAGAATTTTTCTTGCAGGGAGTTGGGTCTTTGTTGCCATTAAATGAAAGTATTGAGTCAGCTGTCCTTGCTTGTCTGGCGTGAAATAAGCCATCTGGGCCGCTGTATTCAAGCTGGCACCCAGGAATATTATCTGTTGTGAGGGCACTAGTTTTGATTTCTTTTCATTTACTGTGTACCCCAGGCAACTTAATAACTTTTTTACGTACGCCAGATGCTTTAGAAGAATGTCCTTGCTCTCTGCTTGAATCAGGCAGTCGTCCAGGTATGGAAAAATTTGAATTCCTTTTTGCCTGCAAAATGCAATTACTGGTGCCAGGCACTTTGTGAAGACCCTGGGCGCAGTAGATAAGCCAAAGAGCAGTGCAGAGAATTGATAGTGCATTGAACCAGCTAGGAATCTGAGGTATCTTCTGCAGTTTTGTCTGATAGGGACATGCAGGTATGCCTCTTTGAGGTCCAAAGTCACGAGCCAAGCTTTCTTGCCCAGCATGGGAAAAAGCTGCTGTAGTGTCAACATTTTGAATTTCGGAACATCCAGGTAAGTGTTCAGAGAAGAAAAGTCCAGAATGGGACTCTAGGCTTTGTCCTTTCTGGGAACCAGAAAGAGTCGAGTAAAATCCTTGTCCTTGCTCTTGTGGTGATACCTTTTGAATAGCTTTCATGCCCATGAGTGCTGTAATTTGTTTTTGAGCCTCTGCCCATTGATTTGGTGGCAGATTTGGCATTCCTTTTAACCTTGGCAGAGTGTGAAAGTGGAACCTGTAACCTTGAGATATAATGTTGAGAACCCATTTGTCTTTGGTGATGCAATGCCAATTGTGATAGAAAAGTGCCAGTTTTCCTCCTAAGGGGGCTGCCAAGAGAGAGCTGTTTGGCAGCTGTAGTGGAAAGTCATTGAGGCTGCTTTTTATAAGGATGAGGCCTGTCTTCCCCTTCTTTCTGGCATGGTGTACCCCATTGTCGAGGTCTGAAAGGGCCTTGTGCCTGACCTCCACCTCTTGGATGTCTATATCTGCCCCTTTGAGGTCTGTCTGTGACTGGAAAGGACCAATTCTTTGTTGGCCAATTTATGCAAAAACGAGGAGGCTGAACCTGTAAGAAATCTTTCAGCGTTTGCATAGATTTTGCCTTATCCTCCATCTTTTTTAATACCTCCTCTGCCTTAACTCCAAACAACACATCCTGCTGCAAAGGTGCATCCAATAATTTGGCCTTAACATGATCTGGTAACGTACGTTCTTTTAACCAAGCATGCCTTCTAATGGCACAGCCTGTAACTGCTGCTCTACAGGAGGCCTCTAAGGAATCAAACCCACATTGCAAAGAATGTTTTCCCACTTGTTCAGCTGCATGCAAGGAACGTCATGGTCTGGGCCTAAACCGGTGATGCAGTAAGAATGATCTCTGTGAGGTATTTGCTTTCTACAGGGAAGACAATTGTTAACTTTTTCTGACATCAGTTAGAGCAAGAAAAAAGGATCCCCAACGGGGTACTTAGCTTTAGAAGACTTCAGGTTTGAAACTCGAAATAACGAAAATTTCAGGTAGCTGCCAACCGGCACTTGCGAACTGCTTCTGCTTCGGGCTCCCGCACGGCAAGAAAAGCTGATGTAATGGCTTTGGCTGCATGTTTTATACCCCTGACATTATGGATGAGGTGGACAGCATCTGATGCAGAAATCCCAAGACTCGGGTATTCGGGCCGACTGAGGGCTACCTGCAGGCAGATAACCCAAGTGTGATGACTGCAACAGTGAAACACGAAGAACATCTGTGTATGGATGTTCACTGAAAATGCTGCAACCACAAAGTGCCAGGTTTGTTGTGTTCATTTAACAGCATACCATGGTACACTGCAGATTCTCTATAGAAGTTAGTGGGGGTACACAGCCAATGACCACATACATTAACACTGTTCTACTCTGATTGTGAGTAGCATAGACATCTGTGACTCAGTGCTATGCACCTTCCAGATTGCATAAATCCATAAGTAACCCTCTCAAAGAAATTCATAAGATTTGTTAGACAGGAACTACCTTTGACAAAGCCAAACTGCTGGCAGACAAGTCTGATAAGATTCTTGATATCACAGTTAATTAGGTCAGTTATGATTCGTTCCATGGCTTTGCACATAAGACTCGTTAGGCTGACAGGTCTGTAATTCTCAAGGTCAGTGGTAAGGCTGCACTTGTGAAAGGGATTCATGACAGTTATGAGCTACTCTTGTAGAAGAAAGCCAGCTGCTAGGCTCAGGATTAATTATGGAACTGAGTATGCTGTCAGGCCCCATGGAAGAGGGGCAGTCTTCATTTCGGACAATACCTTTAGTGCATGTTATTTCATGATGACTGGTGGCTCGATTCCAACAGGGATAAGTGGACTTGGAATAGATGTCTCTATGGTGAAGTTGGCACTAATTTGCCAGTACATTGGCAATATCCACTGTGCTGGACTAAGTAGTACCATTATGAATAAGTGCTGAGTGATGTTGCCTGTTATTTCTTATTTTTCTGACATAACTTAAGAAGGATTTGTACTTTTCTTTGGCTTGTATGACTAGTCTGATTTCATGGATTGCCTTTGTTTTACCAATATCCATTTTTAGTTTATCTGTTTGATGTTCTCCTTAATTTGGGGGTCTTTTGTTCTTCTATATAGGTTTAGGAGATTCTTCCCTTTATTATAAGGTTTATTAAAGCTTGAAGACCCCCACACTGGTTTGTTTTTACTCTTCCTCTTTCACTTAGATCTGGTAAGGACTACCAATTTAATACATTTGTCCAGGTGCAAGTATAACTTGTCTGCGTAACTCTTTGATGTTCCAACATTATGGGTAATTAAAAACTTCATCATAGAATTGCAGGAGATTTGTACTTTTAAAGTCTTTGAATTCTGCAATTTTTGTTTCTGATGGACAAGGTTATTAGTTTGTGGTCTGATTATTCTGATGACGGGGATATCATCGAGATGGCACATAAAGATGCTACGTGTATTATGACTAGGTCAGGTATATTCTGTTCTCTAGTGTGCTCACTCACAATCTGGTCCACGGAGTTTTTGTGTGTAAAATCTAAGAATGTTTGTGCCTATCCTACACTGATCTATATTCCTCAGTTAATCCTGGGGTAGTTAAAATCATCTAAAAATACGGTGGACTGTACTTTATGGGAATTTTTCAAGAATATTGAGGAATGTTGTGTGATTTTCTGGAGACAGAGATGGTCGTGGTCCTAAAGCACAGTTTAATTTGATAGATGATTTTATTTACTGTGATTTGAATCTCCATAAGCTGCAATTTTGGATCTCTAGGCATTTGTCTTGGGGTAATGTGCTCGCTAACAAATATGGCTACATCAAAGTTTCCATCAAGTCTAAATGAGTGGTAAGCACAAAACTCAGATATCGAGGGAGTGCTGACTGGGCACTTCAACCAGGTTTCTGTAAGAGCGCACATGTAGATGTGCTCCAAATGCAAGTGGACCTCAGGGTCTCTGGCAGTTAGTTGTTTAGACTTCTAGCATTACGTAGGGCTAACTTTATATGGTTCAGTAGTTGATTTAGTTTGGAAGTTAGGTTGGCCAATCAGTCATCTGGACCCTACTTAAAAAGGCACAATGGGGACAGCAAAAGCTTTCACTAGCATGTGAAATCCTCAATATGAGAGGTGCAAACTGTCCTTGGGAAAGCAAGTATAGTTGTCAAACATCTCATCCAGTGCTGACATACTGGTTCTCCCTAGAATGGCACTAGATGTTTAGTCACTTCTTAAAGCCAATCATCTTTTTCTTTAAACCTTGCATCATTTTTAGTGTTGAACAGATTCCACTCAATACTAGGGTCCTTCCTGCACAGGTGACCTGCTAGGAGAGCTCTGTCTTATCACAGGTGACAAGTTATTTACAGCATGAACAACCACATGGCAAACATGAACTGGGCATTCTTAAAGCAACAATTGTGAATCCTTTAATACAATGAATTAATATGCTTTAATATATCAGTTACCAAATACATGACAAAATAAGCACTTGAAAATATAAAAAATTGTCAAAGCTGTTTGGATGTATTTTGTTTTTTTTCATAATTAAATCAAAAAAGCAGTAACTTACAAAAATGGGCTTGAAATGTCAAAGCATCAAGTGCAACAAAACAGACCAGCACAGCACAAAATAAAAAGTTAAGCAAGGTGAAGAAGCATCCAGCCAGGCATATTGTGCATTTCACAATTTGTCATTTTATCTGACAGCTGCACGCTTATATAAATTTGGCACAGAACAGGGGTTTACGACTGACAGCAGAAACACACACATGTCTGTTCTTGCCAGTAACAGCTGATTATTAACAGTAATACAGTATTTTACACTACTCGACTCTACCCTAACACAAAAAGACAAAGAAACTTGTCCTCACCTGCTCTCCACTTGGATAATTCGAACTTAGTTTATGTGCCTGATAGCAAAATTAAACAATAGGGTAGGCTAATTACATTGTAGGCAAGGTTTGTACTTGATTTTGGATATGCTAATTCTGGCTGTGCTCAGTCAAGGCAGAGTATCACATTTGCTGCTTAACACACACTAACACACACACACACTAACACACACGCACAGACTAACACACACGCACAGACTAACACACACGCACAGACTAACACACACGCACAGACTAACACACACACACAGACTAACACACACACACAGACTAACACACACACACACACACAGACACATACTTCATCTAGTTATTTTGATCACTTTATATGCAGTAATCCTTTCTCTAGAGGATTGAATGTTGTACCAAGAAATGTCATCACACGTGGGCCACTGACAAGGTATTCTTTTTTTGGAGGGGGTTAGTACTTCAATACTCTGTCAGTCCCTTCCCTCCTGCCTTTGCAGAAAAAGCTCCATATTTATGACATGCTGAGCGCTCTCTTAGCGTACATGTAACATTTAACACTTCACAAGCAAACCTTGATCCATGATACAGTTCAGGTACCCTTAGAACTTCTGCCTTAATTTTTTGATACATATAATAATGCCCCCCCCCCACAACAAAATCTACATATCGGAAAATGAGTCCCATATTTACAGAGTGGCGCTTTTTAAATTTTGCTTAATTTAAGAAATAATTTTAAAAGTTTTCTTGAACTGGATTTGTTTCGCTCTTCCTGTACACTTGTCATTTGTGAAATTATACAATCTAAATAGCTTCAAATTTAAAAAAGTAATGAATTGAAAGACTATTGGACAGCAGATAGGCATATAATACTGGGATTATAGCTCCCCCAACATAAATGTCCACCAGAAGAAAGCTCACTTAGGTGAATTGTGAACAGGCAATAGACCATTTATCACAACAGTCTGGTTCCATCTGAAGTCTGTATGAGAATCTGAAAGACCTTCCTTAAAATAATTACAGCAGTATCTAAAACAGAATCAAAATCATAGCATAACTGTTGGTTCTATGGTGTAAAGTTATAACTTCCTGGCTGTATGTCAGATGACATGAGGTCTAATTAGTAGCCAGGGTGCAAGGGAATTTTGATATTCGAGGAAGGGTGCTTTGCCTATCCTTGGGGGTAGTCTGATCTCTGTTATGCTGGTATACTACAATACTAGAGAGAAGGGGTGTATGGTGCACAGTACAGGATCAAAGACATGCACCTGGCACCACCAAACCGATGGTAACAACTGTCACACCGCATGTGTGGAAGCTTGTATGGGTTGGGGGAAGTACTGCAGGCTCCAATGCTGATGCAAGCATAATGTCAGCCATTGGTCGGTTGCCCTGAGCTCTAACACAGTAAAGATGCTGCTGGGGGGGCATCATGACGTTTTCTGGTCTGAGGACAGTACAGTTCAATCTTTAAATATGCATCAACTGTATTACAAGCTGAGAAGTAAAAACTTGCAGTGTTAAAAGATAGTACTGCATTTTATTTTTCTGTTTATTTGTTTCATTAAATATTATGTTAAAGATAGTACTGCATTTTATTTTTCTATTTATTTGTTTCACTGAATATTGTGATCTCTCTGTCTCTCTTGCCCCCCTCCCTGTTCTTGTTGTGGTATTAATCTTGGTGGCTTTGGAATTGCCCGCCCCTCCTGTGTCCCTGAGTCCATCTCATTTGCTCACTCAACTGAGTACAGTGAGACCATATTTTGATTTCAGACACCCCTACCAGTCCCATCTGTTCAGCTCTATCCCAGTCTAGTGTCATTAGCTCATTCTACCTAACAAAGAGAGAACATTTGAGTAGGTCAACCCACTTAGATTCTTAACCTTGAATTATCTTCTGTTTCTCCTTTCTCTCTTTCCACTTAAAAAAAAAAAACATTGCTAGAATCTCATTGTGTTCTGACTGAGTGTGCTTCTCAGCTGATAAGTATATTTTTGGCACTGTTCAGAGTTGAATTAAACAATAATTGAATTCAGTTCAGAATACAGTTTGAATAAATTCCTTTAATATTGCTACACCCTCAAGTGTATTAGCTTGCACTGCACTTGAATTGTTTTTAGTGCTGTTTAGCTGCTTTTCTGTATAAAAAAAAATCTAAGCTTGTTTCCTGCCTTTCCTGTAACTATTCTAGTCCAGACACAGATTTGCTGTATCCAGGACTGTTTATAAGCTTCTGAGCCCCCCACAAGCATTTCTGTGTTGGAGGGAAGCCTTCTAGTTTATCAGTGGGAGTGGTAAGCACAAGGTAGCCTATCTACCACAAGAGGAGTGGTTTCTGGCCTAGAATTTGTAGTTTATTGGCCATTTAGGTAGTTTTTCCACCTCTTTCAAATTTCTGGTTTAAAAGCCCGCATTTGCGCTTGTTTCCCACCTTTCCTGTAACTAGTCTAGTCCACATACAGATTGCTGTATCCAGGACTGCTTGTAAGCTTCTGAGAGGTGCCAAAGTCTGCTCTTCAATTTTTCCCTTAGATGTGCTAGTTCTCTCCTCTCCTGCACTTTTACTAACTTATTAGTCTAGCACTTTACCATACCAGACTTCTTGTAGCAATTATTGTAGCACACAAAAGTCCTACCAGCACTAAACGTCCTACAAGGAAACAGCTCCAGTACTTATTATTAATGCCCACCCCTCCAGGCATGTCTAAAGGTCAGTTCCCTGGGCTTTCTCCTATTAACCTGGTGAATTTGAGCATCTTGAGGCAATGTAGCAACTGCCTCCTGTACACCGACAACCCTCTCCTCTTACCTCCCAACATTCAGACTTGCCAGAGATGCACTTGTATATCAAAATTGGAAGCCACACACTCTACAGCCAAGACCGGAATAGCTGATCATGAGGAGAAGTTCAACACTTGCACCACACCGCATGAAACACATAGCCCTCAAGAAGACATAACAGCACTGCCTTCACATAAAAACATAAACCACACACCCACCTTCACAGAGCCTCTCAATAAAAATCTACCCAAACAGCAGAGACCTCCAAAGGCAGAAACAGACTCTACCACCACAGCACAACACTACTCGTGAGACACATAACTCTCCTAAACAGTGTGCCACTCAACCAAAGCCCCTAAGGCAAAACAGCATGCCCAGCACACTAGTCATAGGTGACTCGATAGTGAGGCACACTGATGTCCCACTCACTAGGATGAATAAGGAGAAAGTAACAGTCAGCTGCCTGTCAGGTGCCGGGATCCACCACATAACGCATACACTCAGATCCCTCAACAACAGGTACAAATATGCCTCAGTCATTGTACATATGGGTGTGAATGACCTGAGACGTACCTCCCTGGACTACATGAAAAGAGACATGGAGGAGCTCTCCGATTATGTAGCCCAGGTGGGTACGACCAAAACCCTGAGCGGCATCCTACCATCATCCAGAATGATACCACAGTACAAGCAGAAAATGATTGATTTCAACAATTGGCTATGTTTCTGGTGTCATTCTAAGGGGATCCAGTATCTGTATGCCTGGGACGATATGATTAACAGACCTTCATGCTTTGCCAGAGATGGCCTGCATCTGCCACCCCTGGGCTTCCAGATACTAGCCAAGGCTCTTACCACCCCTACAGTGCCTTTTTTAGGCGGTGTTCCAAAGACCAAATTACCACCGTAACAGCTACAAACAAATGCAATCTGAGGGTCATACTGCTCAACGATAGAAGTCTAAATCTCAAAATGCACTCACTTGAAGCACTCCTTAAAATGGAGAACATTGACATTTGTGCTGTAACAGAGACCTGGTTAAAGGCAGCAGAAAGGACCCCTGCACTACCTGGCTATAACTCATTCCACACCTTTCGGCCCCAGAACTTGGACCGAAGCTCCAAAGGCAGAGGTGTTTCAATATTCATAAAGGATGCGCACACCTCCAGACTGGTAACCCAGTATAACACATCAGAGATACTTCAGGTGCAGCTAACATTGGGTAAGACAGCGATTCAAGTTGTAGCCTGTTACAGGTCCCCATGTCCCAAGACACTTGTACCACATTCCTAAGCACCCTGGAGAATATTAGGGTCCAACCTAACACTCACATACTGGGCAACTTCAACTACCTCTCCATTAACTGGGAAAACTACTCATGTACCAGTACACTTGCCCAATGTTCCTTGGAATTCATTAATTCCAATGCCGTGGACCAGCTCGTTCTTACCCCCACTAGAGGTAGCAAAATCCTTGACCTGGTCATTACTAACATGGGCGACCATTGCTCTACGCAAAAGTCAACTCCTCCCTGGTTAGATCAGTCCACAAACTAATCACCTTGGAAATTCACATCCCCCTTCCCCGCAAAGGTAACCCCCATGAAAAACTACTCCAAAGCTAACTTTGGGCTCCTAAAAACAGAGGTGGCTAACTTCACGGCATCCATGCAAATGGAGAATAGTTGCATGACCATTGAATCATACACCAATGCACTGTATGAACATGTACATAAATGCATTCTCACCATATCCAATAGAACCAAGATGCTCTCTTCCAAAAAAAGGAAGCCAATCTGGTGGTCCCCTGCCATAAACAAACTCTACAACAGAAGGAGGAAACTGATGCGGAATAAGGTGAAGTCTCAAGACTGGAAAAACTCCGTTATCAGCCTGAACAAAAAGTTGCGATCCCTCATCAAATCCTCTAAAGCTAACTATGAAAACAGAATTGCAGCAGATAGTAAAGAGAACCACAAGGCCTTCTATAGTTATGCAAAGAATCTCCATGGCAATACCCAGATTTGCTCTGAGCTACTGCACAATGGTACCTCCTATACAGAGCTAACAGATATTGCCAATATACTGGTAGACAGATTCAGTGCCAATTTTACCCCTCTCTCCCCCCAAAGGGACCAATCACAATACCAGTAGATTGCCAGGCACCCAGTATTACTGCTGCACAGGTTAAAACAGCACTGTCCAAGGACAAGAATACAGCTTCTATGGGACCTGGCAATATCGCTAGGCGAGTTCTACATGAACTACAGAGTGAACTGGCACCTCACCTGTGTGCCCTATTCAATCACAACCTCACCTCAGGCTTTGTCCACCTGTGTGCCCTATTCAATCACAACCTCACCTCAGGCTTTGTCCCTACCGAATGGCGCACTGCTATAGTCATCCCTCTCCACAAAGGAGGAGCGACCAAATCCTGGGAACTATCTCCCCATTACCCTGACAAGTCTGATATGCAAAGCTATGGAATGCATCATCATGGACCAGATAAACACGGACATAAGGAATCTCAAAACTCTGAATCCCACACAGTTTGGTTTTGTGAAGAGTAGAGCATGCCTGCTCAACCTGGTCAACTTCTTTGAGTCAGTCACCAGAGCTGTGGAAGAAGGCAAGGTGGTTCATACAGCCTACCTTGATCTGGCCAAGGCCTTTGATACCATTCCCCACTCAGGAATAACAGAAAAACTCACTAAGCTAGGCTTCAAACTCTATATCACTAGATGGCTATCAAACTGGCTCACAGATAGAACCCACAGTGTGAAAGTAGCTGACTCCAAGTCAGACTGCCAACCAGTCACGAGTGGAGTCCCACAGGGATCAGTCCTGGGTCCTCTCCTGTTTGGTATCTACTTCTCAGAGAAGTCCAGGCCAACACGAAGGGACTCTGACTGACAAAGTTCGCAGATGATTGCAAGTTGGGAGCAATTATTAACTCCCCAAGTGATGTTGACATCCTACAGAAAGGCCTCACTGAGACCAACGACTGGTGTCAGAACCATGGCCTTTAGCTCAATGCCAAAAAATGTGTCAATATCCCCTTTGGGAAAAACCCAGTTCACATGAATTACCACATCAATGGTAGTCCACTGAACACAGAAGGCAATATAAGAGATTTGGGAACACAGGTTGACAGCAACCTCTCTTTTGACCACCACACTGCCACTGTGGTCAGAAAGTCCTTCTATGTGGCACATATCATTACTAAGGGTTTTGCATCCAGGAAGAAAGAGATCATTGTCTCCCTCTACTCTTCCCTCATTAGGCCAATCATTGAGTACAATGCCCCATTTGGCATGTACCTCACTAGACACCTGCAACAAATGGAGTGGCTGAAAAAGTACCTCACAAAAAGGATCCTAGACCTTAAACACTTGTCCTATATAGACGGCCTCAAAAAACTCCAACTATTCTCTGTCTCATATCGCCTACTTGGTGGCTATCTCTGCTTGACTTACAAAGCCATGTCTGACCCAGCGCTGTTAGAAATGCTACATCAAAAGAAATCCCAATCTCTCCACACCACATGCCCCAGACACCTCAACCTTATTACCACAATTAACAGAACATGCTGGAGGGACAGGTTCATAACCCAGAGACTGCCCATGCTATGGAATAGACTTCCCATACATGTCAAACAGAGCACCTCACTGGCCGTCTTCAAGAGAAATCTTGATGAGTGGATGGGAAATAGAAAATTCACCCCGGGGATCACTCCAGTGGCTCTACTCGACAGAGCCACTGGAAACTTAAGGTCGGATGGCATGATGCCAGGGTAATCCTATGGGCTAGGTTTGTAAAGGCTCCAGGGCTATTAGCCTAGTACACACCTATGAGCCTATGAACCTATGAGTGTCTCTGAGCTGAGGGAGAGGGGTGAAGCCAGACCATCAGACCACTTGAATGTTGGCCTTAGTCATCCCTGAAGTATTAGCAGAAAGTGTGAGGTGGGATGGGGCACAGACAACCTTCGTGCCTAGATGATGACTTCCTTCTGTCAGCTCTCACTCCAAGCAGAAGATGGCCACTGCTGTCTGAGGAGATAATGGGCTCTGGATCCACAGGAGGAGGCTGATGGTCAGCAGGAAGGGAAGAGATGCAAAAAGAAAATAAAAAATGTAACTATCAATATGCGTAGCTTAAAAAGAAAAAATATATATATTTTAACAGCTGATTGAAGAAATATGGGAAGACTGCACTTGACGGTGTCCTACTTGCCAAGAGAAAAGTCACACCAAGGAAGTTTTAGTTTGCTCTTGCACCTTACAAGAAGGTAACATGATCCCACAAGGACAAGCAAGCAATTGTTAAACATCCAGACATCAGCATTACGTTGGAGTACACACATGCCACTGCTGTATCAACAAATGTCACAAAATGGGGGATAAAATTACTTTTACTATGATTTACATTCAGCCAATCTTCCTCTAGATGCTTAACATCTACTGTAGTACTACAAATGTAAAACACCCATAGTAGGTAATTGCACTACACAAATGACAAGAAAACTTTCTAATATCTGAAACCAGATTACTCAACAGTAGGAAATATCAAGATGCATCTCTATGACAGTTATGGGATTAATAGCCTAGCACTAACTGGGTTTGGGGTATGCAGGACAATGGAAAGAAATCAAAGTCTAAACTTGTCTATCTACTTCTGGTCAAATAATGTGATTTTGATTTATGATTTTTCCAAAAAAATCAACTCTGAAAACCTCAGATTGAAAAACATTAAAAAAAACGGAAAAAAATATGCAGGGGGGTAAGACTCCCTGCATTTCCATGTGTAGGTTGGACCCCTATATTACATATACCAAGTCTATGGCTACACTATATTGGAATAAAAGGAGAAAAAAACCCAAAAGTGCACCACCATCTTGCACAATACAACACAATGTGTTTAAACAAACAATCAAATTAGATCTAAACGCCGATGCCAGAAAAAGCATCAATGAAGTGGGAGTATTCTGTCCAAACTGCAACAAAATAAGATCAGTACTTAATACGCATCATGTTATGGTGCTGCTTAATACAGCTGGTACAAAAGAATCATGGGAACGACAGAGCAGTAGTTCAGGTTACTGCACAGCTATTTTCTTTACCTATGACTGCAGTGAATGAATGCTTTTTCTTTCTGTGCATCAGTTAGAAAAGCTTTACAGACTTAAAACCAGATCCAAGAAAAATGAAAAGATATTAAGGAACCTTAATAAAATGCAAAATTAGTTTTGAAGAGTGGTTTGAAAACAATAGCGTTTTAAATCCTACCCTTAGGCTTTCATTACAGTCAGTATTTTGTCCCCATTTTTATTATAGTTTCAGACCAGAAAAATGCATGCTAAGCCATTATAAGTCCGCTTTTAGAATATCCCTGATGCAAACATTTTACAAACATATTTATCGGTAACACTGTCTAAAAGATGCATTAGGAAATGAAAGAACTTGGGAAAATTCTACATTTTATTAATTTAGTTATTTAACAAAAGAGTAAGTGAAATATCCTTTCTTGGAACATTTTCAGCCATGACCTAGGCACAATAACAAGGAAGCAAGGCTAAATGCAATATAATACAATACATACGTGGAATATTTACTATAACCAGTCAAATCTACATATGGATTTGATTTGCACAACCACCACTTGAACAGTAACCAAATCTGAGGGGATTGATTTCCACAATTGTTACATAACAGAGTACATCTGAATAGGTAGTTTAACTTAAATATCCCAGTCACTGGATTCTGCAGAACATCAGGAATCGGGCAGTTGTCCCTACTACACCTAAACCAAATACTAAAAGCTAACATAGATTAACTCACTATGGAAGTATTGGTCATGATAGTGGGGACCTCTCTACTTCTTTTAGCATCTGGATGGATGTCATATTTCCATATCTGTACTGCTCTGTGGAGTGTCAGCTCTGTTAAGCATTTAATTCGACAACAGTGTTTTTCCAGTAAAGTTGTGCTTTGTGCAGTACTACACCATTTGGTATGGCTATAAATGCAAGTAATGCATCTAGGACTTGAACCTAATGCCTTTATGGGCTTCTGTCTCCAGAAGTAAGTATTCTACAAGCATACAAACATATAATTGGTCACCCGATAAGGACTTCACAAGCCACATATTCTGCCCTTTGGCCTGCGTAAGAAATAGAAGCTGCAATTTCTAGTTAAAAATGTCCCATTAATTTCTGCATCTGTTCACTTACTCTTGAAGCCTACAGCTGCTTCTGATTTCATTTCTTCTTCACTAAGACCATGCCTTACATGATGCATATGCCACCATTTCCTTGGAAAAAAAGATACTACTTTACATTACCTGTCAGCCATCTTCCTCCTGTCTTCAATTGTATCTTTTGTTTTTATGCAGCTTGTGCTGTGAATTGTTTTGCCATTCTGGAGTCTGTTAAGTCCCTTGATGTACTTCTGTAACTTTATCCTGTCCCATTTGTCCCAATTTTTCTCCAGGTGAGGCATACATACTAAGTTCCTTTAGTTACTCTTTACATGTCTGTTGGTGACAACTCTACAACTTTTTTGCTGCCCTAAGTTGGTTAGCCTGTATCTTACCAGATTGCTTGCAAAGCTACTGACAGTATGTTTACCTGAACCTTGGTATATATTTGGGCCAAACACGCATTTAAAATTCAAAAGTGGGATTGCCTTATTTCAAAAATTGCACACATGCAAGTCTTGAATTTAGCTTTACCATCTTTCTATGTATGCATACAATGGATGACAAATAATGTATTCTGCTTATATTGTAAGCATGAATCATAGCAGACGTCAATGACAAATATCTAAAGTCAGTCTGCTCATTTAATAAATGCAGTCTGCTCAATTAGTAAAAGCTGGTCTCCATACATGCTTGACTGTCTTTTCACCTCCCAAGAACAGGAGAAGTCTTATACACACAATCAGATCTGAGCTATGGATTTACAGGCTTAGAATTGCACTGCTCCCTGTTCCCCACTACTGCTGACTGAAGAAGCTATGAATCTTTTTTGGCTGTGCTGTCATTACTTCTTTTAGGGTCTTTGTTTCTATCATATCCGCTTGCATATTGATTCACTGCTTCACCACTTTGCAGCTAGATAATGTCCTCGGCATTGCAATAAATCATGCGTGCATTCTTTCTGTGCATTAACCACAAATCTTGACATTTCTAACAGTTAAATAATTCTCTTCAGCTAATGCAGAAGATTCTTTTCAGAGAGATAACAGGTAGGTGCTCAACAATTTAGGTTATTTGTGATGATATCATTTACAGTATGATGTCATATGGCAGACTAAAAGGGCATACCTACCCCTTACAGATGCCACTGACTTAGCACACAGTCAGAAGGACAGAGAAGTTGGAAACTTCTCCTGTTTACAGGAAAACTCATTCACAGATACCACAGATGGAAATGGGTGTAGAAACTCACAATGCTTAATGCAGACGGCCTCCTATGAGATCACTTGATCTGGTGAATACACATCTGCTGCATCTGTTATTGGAGGCCTACTGCAGTGGGTAATGGGTGGGAATAATCCTATTCAGTAAAAGGTCACTGAGAGATTAGAGAAGTGAGGAAAATCAAAGCACGAGAGCTTAGAAGGATAAATCCTGAAGCACCACAGTGTCAAAAATGTCCAGCACCTAAAATCTCATTCCAAGCAATACTGTTTGCTAAAAGTATGAAATAATGAAGTGGTCACATCAGAAGTTTGTAGACAACATCTTTGCTGTCATGGCCTTTGACTGTAGCATTTTCCAGTGCCAGGAAAGAAGAACAAATAAAAACAGGTACATCCATTTACAGTTTACTAAGTTACATTTAAATCTCCCTTACCTGGGCAAACAATGAGAAAACTGGTCTGTACTCATCAACTGATGCACTCTCTTCATGTAAAATCTGAGCTAGAGCTGAATGTCCAAGGTATGCAGGGCTCTTTTGTTGCTGTATTCTGGCCCCAGAATGGAAGAAATAAAGGGGTAGCTCCTAGGACAGTTGTGACCACATCTGGAAGGAAACACAGGCATATATACGTTTTAAAAAACCAGTCCAAAGGAAAAAAATGCTCTCCAACTATAAGGACTCACAGCAATGACATCCTGAAAGCAGCAGTGATAGCCACCAAGAAAAGTTATCTTCCAAGAAAAATACCATCAGAGCTGCCAAGCCTGATGTTTTAAATAGAAGAGTGTAAAGCCCAGTCTCCCAAGGTGAAGAAGAATTCTTCAAAGGTAGAAAATTATGCAGAACCACTTTGAGAAGCTGCATCACTAGTTAGTACTGGGGTCATTGTTCTGCTACCTACAACGTCATGATGTGCAGTGATGACAGAAACATACACCCTGACAATGAAATAACTGATGCCCACATCATACTGGTGTTTCACACAGGCCATGACAACCTACAAGCTAACAAATACATTTCTGTTCAAGTGGGACAACATCTTCAGCTAATATAATATGTCTGATAAAAGCAAGACTTTGCTGATGTCAGATGCCTCTGAAATGTCCAATCAGAAACCCAGTAGAAGCAAGGAATCAAAATGAGCATCCAGGCCCTGAGTTGTAGCTGCTTGTTGGCCCAATGAGTGCAACATGGATTTCCTCTGATTGAACTACAATAGCTTTCTGCTCTAACAAAAAGCATTTATTATATCCTGCAACACCATCCTCACAACCTTGATGTAGCTGGAGAAATACTATGTACTGAATGCTACCATTCAAGTGACTAAGGTACAGAATTAGGATGGAAGTCTCCTGTCCTGTTAGAAAAGTGAAACAGTGGATGCAGAACTCTCTGTCAGCCTCCAAGAAAGCATGAAATGTACAGCCTCTTTGTAGATTACAGTCTGTGTCTGTTCCACGAGTAAGTCTGCCTGGTACCTAAGCATAGCCCAGGCTGGAAGTAACCAAATAATACCAAGATGCCACCATCTGTGACCACACCTAAGACCCTAAAATCCATAATTATAGTTTTGCAATCTAGGCAAACCCAATTAATCTGCCTTCCACTGGTGGTCCTGTGGGGTATTAAGGACTGATACTACTGTTCTGACAGCATGCTTCTTCTAGGAGACAGAGTCAGTAAAGCTGGGAAGGTTTGGGGACCTTTCCTCCTTACCTTACATGGGGCTTTCTTTGTCCTGGAAAAGTGGATTGGCCTAGAAGAGGAGTAACTAGTGATGTCCTGGAGACCCTCCACAGTAATCATCAACTACTTCATCTTTTGGAAGATTTTCAATCAAGTCCTGAGATGCTTGTTTATTGAAGACAGCATTATGGAAAGGGGCATTTAGACCAGTCTGTTTAAACACATCTTTAAAGGATGAGTGCCTAAGGTGCACTGCTGGGCACCAGAGCATACCTGAACCTGCTGCACTGGCCATAGCATCAGCACAACCATATTATACTGGGCGATATGGACACATACTAGAGAAAATGTTGCAAGGGTTAAGAGTTTTTTCCAAGCCATTTTTTTTCTAACATTTGGAGTGGCTTGTAAGTATTCTGGAGCCTTAAAAAAAGAACCAGAAATTCAACAGAAGCCAATGACAGTGGTTTCAAAAATAGCCAAGAAGAAAACCTTATTCCACCATGTTAAAAGCCGAAAAGCTTCAGACTCCTTATAAGGCAATAAGGCAGAAAGGTGTTACTACAGACCTGTGCTGGACTGAAGATAAGACAACAGTAACCTGACCTGAGATACCTTAATCAAGATTTCACACCATTCTGTCAGGGGTTACTTTCTTCTGCTAGTCAAGAACCCCCATCTTCCCTGCAGTGATAAAGGTGTTGAGCTTTTCTCTAGACTCCTGTGGGTAGCTGTGCTGAATTGCTGTCATTTATTTAAATGGACCATGCTGGGCTCCTTCTATCATAGGTTCATAGGTTAGTACTAGGCTATCAGCCCTAGGGCCATGGATACATGGGATAACAATACAGGGGGATAACAATGCTACATTGCATTTTGAGCCCAAGCAAGCCCATGGCTCTCTGTTGTTTCGTTGTAAGGCCCTTCCATTTCACATTGGGGATCATGGGGAAGTTCAAGTCCCAGTTCTGCAAAATCTGCAAAGCCTTTGTCCCTTAAGTAGTTAGTGTTGATACTTCAGAGAAGTAGAGAAAACAAGAGCGGCCCCAGGACTGAACCCTGAGGTACTCCACTTGTCACTTGTCTATGATTCCAGAGTGGGTGTCCATGGCTCTGGAGACTATCAGGTTCAGGAGACAGTGGGCATGAAACCTGAGGTGAGGCTATGATTAAACATGACACTTAGGTGAGATGCCAGTTCATATTGTAGTTCATCTATCGGCAGTAAAAGTCATAATTCTATGGGTCCTTGTTGGTGATCTGTGCAATAAACCCTCTGACTGAGAACTGAATTAGAGAGTGGCAGTAGAGAAGTGAGGAGGGCAAAGGCTTGGCATCCCCTCTAGTTTGGCATATGACATCCCTACATGTGCTGCACTGAAGTGCATATCCCTCTGAGCTTGAAAGCTAGGAACAAAAAAAAATGCTAAGTTTGGAATATCAGAAGTGGACATTTAAACAGTTACTTCACTGCAAAAGTCCTCTGAGCCAGATCTAAACCTTTGTTCTCTTGCAGTTCTCGCCTTTGAGATGCTCACCCACAACTACAATTCAGTGCTTTCTTTTTGGCAAATCTTTTTATTGACCAACAACATGCATACTGTAGCCAAATATAGAAAGCCCTCATTGCATACTTTCAACTACATATCAGATCTCACTCAGTTACACATATGGTACCTCAGTTTTTTCTTTGCAGCTTCCAGCTTAGACATCTCAGATTACCTTAACCCCATTCTGCCTAGAACTGCTTTCCTTCTCCTATCGAACCTGACTCCTCCCACTCTCATCCCTTGCTGGCCCCATCTACTCCTATCTGCCAACTTTTTCTTACACTCAACAAGCAATCCTTACTCCTTTGCATTATTCCTGCATCTTATATCCCCTTCTCGTACTTGGCTATCTCATTCTTGTTCCAGCACATTTATTGCAATAAAATCTGTTCTCTCTCCAAGACACACCTCTTCATACACTGCTACCCTAAGATCCAGTTCCATTGTATCCTTCACTGATAAATGTTTTCGCACAATCCATTTACCTGGTTTTCTGGAACCTGCATCCCAATAGGCCGCTACCACATGTGCAAAATCATCATGTTCCTTCATGCTACAACTGCCACACCCACATTCCCCTTTTGTTCTACTTTTAAATAACTTAGGGGGTGTGGTAAACCATGCTGCATATTAGGAGTCCATTGGTCATACAGTGGGTAAGATGTGTGAGGTCGCTGCATGATTCATAGGTTGATACTAGGCTATCTGCCCTAGGGCATTTACAAGCCTAGCCAGAGTGTGTTTGGCTTTCGCCACCCTTCTTAGATTAGTTGACTGTGCCTCTGTATAGTAGGTCACAGAAGATAGCCCATTTAAGGTTAGTTTACCGTGCCTCTGTCTAGCAGTGACACAGAAGAGATCCCAGGGGTATCCCATCCAAATGTCAAGATTCTTCTTGAAGAGGGTCATTGAGGGGCTCTGTCTGACATGGATTGGGATTTTGTTCCAGAGTGAGGGGAGCCTCTGGGATATGAATCTGTCCAGCCAGCATGTTCTATTTATTTCTGTGCTGAGGTTTAAGTCACTGGAGCGTGTAGTTCTGATGGATTTGGATTTCTTGAGGTGGAGCATATCCATTAATTCTGGGTTGGGCATGGCTTTATATGTCAGGCACAGATCGCCTCTGAGTAGGCGGTATGCAACTGAGAAGAGCTGGAGTTTCTTTAGCCTAACTGCGTAGGGCATCTGAGTCCCTTGATCCCCTTGGTGAGGTACTTTTGGGGTCTTTCTAGTTGTAGCAGGTGTCAGGTAAGGTACATCCCAAATGGGGCATTGTATTCAATTATGGGCCTAATGAGTGATGAGTAGAGGGGCACAATGACCTCTCTTGATCTAGATGTGAACCCCTTCATGATAAGGCGGGCTATATAGAATGTCTTTCTAACCACTTTGGCAATGTGATTGTCAAAGGAGAGATTGCAATCTACTTGGGTCCCCAAATCCCTAATTACTTCTTCCGTACTTAATGGATTACCACCTATGTGGTAATTTGTGGGCACTTTGTTTTTCCCAAAGGGGATGACAATGCACTTTTTGGCATTTAGCTTTAGGCCATGGCTCTGGCACCAGTTATCCGTCTCTGTGAGACCTTTTTGGAGGATGCTTGTGTCAGCCGGTGAGTCGATTATGGCCCCCAGTTTGCAGTCATCTGCAAACTTTGTCAGCCATAGTCCTCCTGTGTTAGCCTGTACCTCAGAGAAATATATACAGAACAAGAGAGGTCCCAGGACTGAGCCTTGTGGGACTCCACTTGTAACTGGTTTAGAGTATGACGTGGCACCTACAATTCTGACCATGTGGGTTCTATCCCTAAGCCAGTTTGCAACCCATCTTGTGACATAGGGGTTGATATTTAAGCTGGTGAGTTTATTTATGATGCACGAGTGGGGTATTGTGTCGAAGGCTTTTGCAAGGTCAAGGTAGGCTGTGTGGACTACCTTCCCTTCGTCTATGGCCTTGGTGACTGGGAGATAGTAAATTCACCCCGGGGATCATGTCAGTCGCCCTGCTAGACAGGGGCCTGGAGAAGTAAATATTGTGGGAAGAAATATCCAGGGAATTGTTATGGCTAGGCTTGCATAGGCCCTAGGGCTGATAGCCTAGTACCAACCTATGAACCCTAAACACATCCAAAAAGCATTTTACTGCCAGTGTTTCTGCACCATTCACCTGGTCCTTCCCAACAATACATTAGTATCACCTACCCCTGCTATTCCCTTCTCCAGTTAAATCTGACCATAGACTGGACAATACATCAGTATCACCTACCCCTGCTATTCCCTTCTCCGGTTAAATCTGACCATAGACTGGACAATACATCAGTATCACCTACCCCTGCTATTCCCTTCTCCAGTTAAATCTGACCATAGACTGGTAACAATTTCCATAAAAATTTCCAGTTAGATGCAAATATCACAAAGTTCAGAGACTTCAAACATATAAACCTTTTACAATTATATAACAAAGTATTAACATAAAATGTTAACTGTGTTACCCAAGATACTGACAAAGCAAGTAGTTACACAAACTCTATATACACCTAGATAAATGTATGCAGACCATATAAAGTACAAATAAAATGAGAAGTTTTAAAAGTAAACCAGACTGGTGGCCCACATGTACAAATAAAAATACAATACAAGAAAACGGTTTCTTAAACTATATAGAAAAAAAGAAAGCTCAACTCAAGGTTAACACATAAAGTGAATTCAAAACAGCATCAGGAACATGAAGGCATCCCATGAACTTAGACCAGCATCAGAAGTTAAACTCAATTACAAATCTTTCTATAGTTACTTTCGGAAAAGAAGGAATAACAGCCCACATTGCTCAAAACACATCCAAAAAATGGCACTACCTACTCTGATACAGCAGAGATAGCCAACATGCTATCAAAACACTTCACTGCAAATTTCACCCTAGAGGCAACTATGCAAAATTCTTAATATATTACAGAATCTCAACTTCTCCCCCATCATAACCAAATAATACATGGTAAAATACACTCTAAAATGAAAAACACATCCATACAGATTAATAATAAACCCAGTTGCCTGATAAACAGAACACAGCATCTCTTCAGCCTGAACTTAGCCACTTGTGTTGTCCCTGAAGTACGGCACCCAGCTGTTGTGATGCCACTTCACAAAGGTGAACCCATCACTGACCCCAGGAACTACACCCCCATTAGTCTTACTAGTCTCATCTGCAAAGCCATGGAACGTATCATAATACAGCCGTCCATCCTCAACCCCTTTTTCCCATTTTGTATATAGGGTCTGGGTTTCACTTTAACAGTGACAATCAACTAATTTGACCTAATCAATGACATCAAAAATCCTATAACGCTTGATCCCCAATCAGTTCAACTTTGTTAAGGATAGATCCTATCTAATGAATCTGGTCAACTTCTTTGAGAGCTATGAACAGGAAACATGCAGTCCATACAGTATACCTCAACCTGGTCTCGGCTTTTGACATCATACCAGATACTAATATAATAAACAAGCTGAATGAGCTCCAAATTGACCCCAAGCAGTTTGGTGGACAGCAAATTAGTTTAAGGATATTACCTATGCAGTGAGGGTGGTAGGTGCTTCCCAGGTAAACATGAAGATGACCAGTGGTGTTCCCAGGGCTCCATGCTGAGCCCTTGCTATTTGACATGTACTTAGCAGATCTCTAAATTACAAATGGGGATCTTCGGATAACCAAGTGCATAGACAACTGCAAACTTAATTTCTTCTTTAAGCACCCCCCCCCCCCCGGTACACAGAAACCCCAAATGGAATTTCCATATCAACAACTAGTGCTCAAAAAAATTAGGTTAAAACTAAACACTAAAATGTACAATATCATTGCATTTGGTACAGAGTCTCTTTATCCATCTTACAGTATAAACATTGCTTCACTTCAAAATGAAAGTTTGGTGAGAGACATTGGAACATGGGTACATAACTCCCTTGCTTTTCATCATCATATTGCAACAGTGGTTAGGAATTCTTTTTTACCTGGTGCAGCTGATTGCATAAAATATTTCATTTAGATCCAAGAAAGTTCTTATCCCTCTGTATTCCACACTGATCAGACCTATTATCAACTACAATGCCCCTTTTAGGATATATCTTACCAGGCATATCAAGCAACTGCAAAGACTCTAGGAGGTTCCAAACTCTCAAGATCACAGACTTAAAAGACAAGATCTACCAAGGGATGCTGGAAGCACTGTCCCTTTATTCAGTATTATATAGACTTTTTAGGGGCAATCTGTGCTTGCCTTTTGGGTCATTAGGGACCCACTAGTCCAAGACCTCTTGTATCTCCACCAATCAAACAGTCCAATCAACACCAGAACCAGGGATCTAAACCTGCTTCAGCAAATACACAAAACATGTCTGTGAAACAGATTTGTCACAAATCCCCTCTCTTTAAAAAAGTCCACTCCAAATTAAGTAACAGAACATACTATCTTTCCTCAAAAAGGAGTTACACAACTGGAAGATATCCACAAATTCACCCCTAGTATCATTGGCCTGATGCTCATCGAAAAGGGAGGAAAGGTCTATGGGAGGCACTGGCAAGATGTAAATGGCCATAGGGTCCAGTTATTTTGTATTTTCTATGATTTTCCTCAGCTTATCACTCCCCATTACTTTCTCACAGCCTATATCCTTATATGTTAACCTTAACCGCTCATTCCCCTAAACCTCCCTAAACTGGCCCTTCTCATGAATCCACTATCTGTACTTCTTCACTGGACACTCCTCTCCCATTCAACTTTTTTATCTTCTCATAAAATGACCACTCACCTTACCTCTTCAAATATGTTGACCTGTTTTAACTGGCTCCGTAGCAGATATACAAGATCTGTAATAGAGTCTTACAAATCCAAGAAATAAAAATGTGATACTAAATGAGATGACAGTGCTTTAATGAAATTATTTCTACTGAAGCTGCAAAGAATTCCATAAACATTCAACAATTTCTGAGTTACAAACTTTTACGGTCTAATGAAAACTGATCAAAAGGAGAACACATTGTGGGCAAACCAGCAAAATCAGTTTCCACGTATAAGTCAAGCCAGCACTTAAACCTTTTTAAAAATCATTGTTTTCTTCAGACATTTCCCAATAACTTATTTCAAGGGCATTCAAGTAGCAGAGCTGACTACCCTCCACAGATCCTCTACATCTCCCCAGTGTTTCCTGTTCCAGTTCATCAATGGGTTTTTGACTAGAGTGTCTATAATTAAGCTGGGCCTGTTATTTTTGTACGGATACTGCACTTTATTGTAAGTATCTTTGTAATATAGCTTGTACCTTTGTACTATATCTGCATTTTCCAGTTTGTAACAAAGAATTATGCTGGGCTTTTTACTTTTGTATGAATACTGCACTTTATTCTAAGTATCTTTGTAATATATTTTGTAAGTATTTTTGTAATATATCTGCATTTTCCAGTTTGTAACAAAGAAGGGTTCAACATAATCTGTCCGCTTACATTATTACAAAAATAAACAAACAGCAGACACCCCAACATAAATTCCTAACTGGCTGCCCTTCTCACATTGCTGAGTAGACATCCCCTCTCCAGGGAAGAATGTCATTACTGGGGTGTTACAACCTGGGAGAAACATTGGACATTATGATGATCCAAAAAAAAGAAAGATAACATGGTGGTGGGTGGCAAGACAGCAGGGCCATCATTATGATAAAATGTGAGTTTACACTTGTGTTATTACTGTGTGCGCACACATGCAGTGATAAATACATAGTTTGCTTACGTCTATGTGCATAAGAGCAAACCATTAAGATGTAACATCCCTTGCATGCCCATCACATTACCTTATCTCCAAAGATCAGATACAAGACATATGTTGACAGGCCCCTGTCATGTCCTCTTTCAGTTTCACTCCCTAAAGAGTTTTGCAAAAGTCAAGTTCACTCCTGAACCCATGTCAGGAGCTATATACATAAATGCCTCCTCCCAGTGCTAGACACATCATCTGCTCGCTACATTCTAACAGATACAGTCAATGAACTATAGAAAGGGTCCTCACAAAGGGGGCAACAAGGTTATACCACGAACAAGACTGAGATGGAATGTGACTAATAAGTCATTAATGTTTCCTTTGATATCCTGCAATCTTTACACACACGCACGCACACACACACACACACACACACACACACACACACACGCACGCACACACACACACTGCAGCAAATGACAGTAAATGCCTCTCAACCTCTTAGCACAAGAAATCTGGACAAAGCCAAAAATAATGGGGGCAGAAAGGAATAAAATCGGGAAAGAATAGTTGTGTAAAATCTTCCATAACCACAGATGTCCATCTCTTCTATGTTGCAGTATTCTTTACATGAGGGAATCCTTCACCAAGGGCAATCCAGCAAGTATACAAGAGCTTCAAAGTACTGCCAGTTTGTGAGACATCACACAAATGGCTTAAGAGTATGCTGGCCATAAAAGCGACGTTCGCACATACAATCCTCAGAACTGAATAACCCAGGAGGAATACCAGTCTAAGGAAACAAGAAGGTTATTAGACATCCAGAACAAAAGCAGGCACCAGGGAAAAGGAGGGATAGAATATTGTAACATAGAAGAGAAGGACATCTATGGTTATGCTTCTGGTGTCATTCAAAGGGGATTCAGTATCTGTTTGCCTGGGATGACATGACTGACAAACCACAATGAGTTGCCAGAGATGGTCTGCACCTGTCACCCCTGGGATTCAGGTTACTGGCTAAAGCTCTTGCCACCCCCTATAGTGCCTTTTTTAGGCAAGGTTCAAGGGACAAAACCACCACCATAACAGATACAAGCATGCAAAATCTGAAGGTAATGCTACAAGTCTAAACCTCAAAATGCACTCTCTCGAGGCACTCCTAAAAATGGAGAACATCGATATCTGTGCAGTAACTGAGACCTGGTTCAAGGCTTCACAGAGCATCCCTACAATACCAGGCTACAACTCTTACCACACTTTTTGGCCACCAGACGAAGACCGAAACACTAAAGGTGGAGGAGTATCCATACTTACCAAAGATATTCACACCTCCAGGCTCGTTGTCCAACACAGTGCATCTGAAATTCTCCAGGTGCAACTAACACTAGGGTAAGACTGCAATACAAATTGTAGCTTGCTACAGATCCCCCACCATGCCCCAAGATTCTCACTACACCTTTCTAAACATACTGGAAAATATTAAGATACAACCAAACACCCTAATACTGGGTGATTTCAACTACCCTGCCATCAACTAGGAAAACTACTCGGGTACAAACACCTTTTCCCAGTGGTTCTTGATCTGAAGAAGGGTTAGTACCCGAAAGTGGTAAGGATTTGACAATTGTTTTTATTGAAGCTTCTTGGAATTTTATTCATCAATTTTATCCACTGACTGTGTTTTTATGGATGTCTGTCGTGTGAATTAAATTTTGGAACACAATGGTGGTCTGCAACATTTTATTTATTTTATTTTATTTTACTTTATTTGCTTAACATACAAGGACATACAAGGCCATGTCAAACCCTGAGCTTTTGGACATGCTCCACTTAAAGAAATCCCAATCCCTAAGAGCCACACGCTCCAGGGATCTAAACCTTGTCATCACAATGAACAAAACATGCTGGAGGGATAGGTTCCTGACCCAGAAAATCCCCATACTCTGGAATAGACTGCCCATACATGTCTAGCAGAGCATCTCCTTAGCTCTCTTCAAAAGGAACCTTGACAATTGGATGGGATATTGGAAATTCACCTTGGGGATCACGTCAGTTGCCCTGCTAGACAGGGGTCCAGGGAAGTAAATACTGTAGGAAGAAATATCCAGGGAATTGTTATGGCTAGGCTTGTATAGGCCCTAGGGCCGATAGCCTAGTACCAACCTATGAACCTATGGTAAGATTTTACATAACTATTCTATGTCCTTCTAGTCTAATGTTGCAGTACTCTTTTACATGAGGGAGAGTACCAAAACTTAGAAGGAAACCTGGGAAGAGGAAGGACCAGAAGAGCTCTCTAGAAAGCCATGAAGAATGGCTCTAGCAAAACCAGCTATAGATCTGGAGATGCCATCTAATTTGCAATGCTTGGTGAAGGTATGTACAGAAGACAAAATCGCTGCTTCTGAAATGGTATCAGTATCTAAACCCCTAAAGACACCACCCAACGAAGCCACAGCCTTACTAGAATGAGCCTCAACAGGAAAAGGGAGGTTCTACTCATGGAAAACATAACAAAAGGAAATAGCATTCAAAATCCAAGAGAAAATGGTCTGCTTGGAAACAGGCAATCCCACAGCCCTGGGATGAAAAGAAACAAAAAAGCTGATCAGATTTCCTGACAGCCTTACTTTTATTCAAACAAAATCTGAATTGTCTATGCACATCCAAGGTTTGTAAAACCTATCAGTAGAAGATTGTGGAGAAGGAAAAAATGAGGACAAATTAATAGAATGGTTAAGAGACAACTCATTCACAACCTTGGGCATAAAGGCAGGCTTAGCACGCAAAGAGACCCTGTCCTTTGGAAAAATCAGAAAAGGTAGGGAAACCATTAAAGTCTGAAGCACATATATTCTTCTGGCAGAAGTCAAAGCTAGTAAAAGAACAGTTTTCCAAGTACAGTGTTGCAAAGCAACTGTAGTTGCAGGCTCAGATGGAGCCACAGTCAGCTCTTCTAGAACAAAGTTCAAATCCCAAGGAGGAGAAACAGATTTCCTGAGAGGTTTAATGTGAAGGGCACCTTTGAGAAAGAGTTTAACCTCTAACCTAGAAGCCAAATGTGGAGATAAAGGCAAACGGGCAGAGATGGACTTTCACCGAGGAGTAAGCCAAACCATCACTGAGCAACTCACACAAGTAGGAAAGAAAGTACAGTTGTGTACACTTACCATAAATGTAGATGTTTGAGTGTATTCACTATTGCAGTCATTACATTTGGGTAATCTGCTGGCAGGTTGCCCTCGGTCGGCCTGAATATCAAAGTCTTGGGTCCTGTGTTGGTTGCTGTCTTCTCTTCCATGACGTCAGGACATCAGGGGTATAAAAAATGCAGCCAGCTACATTTTATTCATTTTTTTCTTGCCCCAGATGTCAGGTGCCCCCCAAATGGGGAGCAAAAAAAAAAATTTATATATATATATATATATATATATATATACAGATATAAATATATATATATATATATATATATATATATATATAGATATAAATATATATATATATATATATATATATATATATATATATATATATATATATATAATATATAAATAAATTGTAATATATATATATATATATATATATATATATATATGTAAATGCAATTATAGCAACATAAACTTTACCTTCATCTAAAAGCAAATACACCACAAAGGCTTTAGAACATAGTGAAGGAAAGAAGTTCTAGAAAAAAAAGAGGGATGGCGGGTGGGTAACCCAGACTGCAACACTGAATACACTTGAACATCTACATTTATGGTAAATGTACACAACTGTACTATGTTCTTCGTCTTTTGCTGTTGCAGTCATTACATTTGGGTAGAATCCCAAAGCTATGGATGGGAGGCTGGAACAAAATAGCATTAGGAGCGGCTATAAGGCCCTGCAGAACTGCAGTGCAAAGCCTGCCCTGGACTTAGAGAAGAGAGGCAAATGATAATGTTTTGTAAAGGTATGAACAGAGCTCCAAGTAGCAGCTTCTAGAATGTCTTTGGTTGGAACTCCTCTGAGAAAGGCTGCTGAGGTAGATGCAGCCCTGGTGGAATGTAACCTGATTACCTTGGGTACCGGTTTACCATGATGCAAGTAGCAGAAATGCATGCAGTGGCTTATCCACTTTGAAATAGTCTGCTTTGATATAGCCTTCCCCTCTGATCCTGCAGCAAATGCCACCAATAGTTGCTCAGACTTTCTTAGAGATATGGTCCAGTTTAAGTAGAATCTTAGTTGTCTGTGTACATCCAAAGAATGCAGAATCTGTTCCCCCTTGTTTCTGCGGATTTGGGTAAAATGTTGGCAGGTGAATAGTTTGGTTAAGAGATACACTGGATACCACCTTAGGCATAAAGGAAGGATTGGTCTTCAGGGCCACCCTGTCTGGGTAAAATGTAATAAAAGGCTCCACAGCCATGAGGGCCTGTAGTTCTGAAACCCTTCTTGCTGAAGTGATTGCCAGAAGGAAAGCTGTTTTCCAAGATAAAAACTTTATATCCGCAGTAGCTGCTGGTTCAAAAGGAGGCAGGGTGAGATTTTCCATCACAAAATTGAGGTCCCATGCAGGAGTTGGTGATCTTCTGGGAGGCCTTACATTTTTGGCCCCTCTAAGATACTATTTTAGCAGAGGATGAGAAAAGATGGGAGGCTCTGTGTTGTAATGAGCCGAAATGGCAGAGGCATGGATTTTTATTGAAGAAAAAAATAGTCCCTTGTCAAGCATCTCAGTCAAGTATTGTAAAATCTGAGGAATATTTGGCTTTGCTGTGTCCATTCCTTGTGCTCGGTTCCAAGCACAGAATCTCTTCCATTTATCTGCATAAGATTTTCTAGTACCAGGCCTTCTGGCATCCAAAATGACATCCATCACATATTTACTGAGAAGTGTTGTTTGAATAATTACATGATCAGGCATGCTCCCAGGTTCAGAGTTTGGAGCTGATTGTGCAGAATTTGATTGCTCTGCTGAGACAGTAGACGAGGTACTTGAGGCAAGTACCAAAGAGGGAGTTGAGACATATTCCTTAGAATTGGGTACCAGTGCTGGCGAGCCCAGTCCGGGGCAATTAGGATCATTTTTGTTTTTTCCTGTCTGACCTTTAGTAAGACCTTGGGGAAAAGAGGCAGTGGTGGAAAGGCGTTTCCAACTGAAGGATAGGGCATCCACTTTCCATGCTTGTCTGTAATAAGTCCTTGTGCAGAATTTGCCCAGTTGATAATTTTGGGGAGAGGCTAATAGATCTATGTTATCATGCTGAAGACTTGTGGATCCAGTTTCCACTCGTGAGGGTCTATAAGATTTCTGCTTAGGTCTTCTGCCAGAGTATTTTGTTTTCCTGGCAGGAATTGAGCTTGAAGATGTATTTGGTAAGGCAAGGCTGTGGCCCACAATGCCATGGCTAGTCTGCAAAGGGGGTAGGAATGTGTATCCCCCTGCTTGTTTATGTACCACATAACCGTGGTGTTGTCTGTCTTTATCAGTAGTTGTCCTGGATGAATTAAGTCCTTGAAGGCTGTCAGGGCATTCTAAACAGCTAACATCTCTTTTTGGTTGATATGCAGATGCATTTGTTTTGTGCTCCATATGCCCTAAATGCATCTCTCCATCAAGTGGGCCTCCCAAGCATAGTCTGATGCATCTGTAGTTAGGGTTTGGGTGGCAGGGGGGGAGAGTGAAAGCCCATCCCTTGTTTTGGTGACATGTCTCTGCCCACAAAAGAAACTCCTGTTGTAGGCAGGGAATGAGAGGAATCAATTGTTTCCAGACTGTGACAATGTTGACTCCATAAACGTTTTAGATACCATTGTAGTTTCCTCATATGCAGTCTTGCGTATGGAATTAGTAGAATGCAGGATGCCATGAACCCCTAAGCCTGCAGAATTTGCCTTGCAGACAACTGTGTTTTTGTTGCCATCTGTTTGAAGTAAATAGTCAGTTGTCTTTGTTTGTCTGGCATAAGGTAAGCCATCTGGGCAGTTGTATTCAAGCTTGCACCCAGGAATGTAATTTTTTGAGAGGGTATCAGTGTGATTTCTTTTCATTTATTGTGCACCCTAGGCATGTTTGAAGCCTTTTTACAAATGCCAGATGTTGAAGAAGAATGTCCTTGTTTTCTGCTTGAATGAGACAGTCGTCCAAGTAAGGATAGATTTGTATGCTTCTTTGTCTGCAAAATGCAATTACTGGTGCCAGGCACTTTGTAAAGACCCTGGGCGCAGTAGATAAGCCAAAGGGCAGTGCAGAGAATTGGTAATGCATAAAACCTGCCTTGAAGTGGAGGTATCTTCTGCACGATTCCCTTATTGGGATATGCAGGTATGCCTCTTTTAAGTCTAGAGTCACTAACCAAGCATTCTTGCCCAGCATGGGCAGAAGCTATTGTAAAGTCAGAATTTTGAATTTTGGGATGTCCAAGAATGTGTTCAAAATCGATAAATCCAGTATTGGACGCCAGGCATGGTCTTTTCTGGGTACCAGGAACAGTCAAATAAAAACCTTGTCCTTTTTTCTGTTCTGGTACTGGGTGAATAGCCCCCATATCCATGAGGGACGTAACTTGTTTCTGAGCCTCTGCCCTTTGATTTTGTGGCAGATCTGGCCAACCATTTGGAATTTGCAAGGTATGGAAATGAAATCTGTACCCCTGGGATACTATGTTTAATACCCACTTGTCCTGGGTTATTAACTGCCAATTTTGAGCATGAAGTGCTAATTTTCCTCCCAAGGGGGGTGCCAAAAGATAAGTGCTTGGTGATGGTAGAGGGAGGTCATTGAGACTACTTACTGTAGGGTTGTGCTTTGTTTCCTCCAGATTTGGAGGTAGAGGCACCCCATTGCTTTGACCTGTAATAACCCTGTGATTGGTATCTAGAGCCTTTTGAGTGCCTGGATTTACCTTGTGAGGCTCTGTTGGACACAAGAAAGGACCAGTTTTTAGTAGGCCACTGTCTACTGAATCTGGGTGGCTGCACTTGTAAGAAATCTTTTACGGTTTGCATAGATTTAGCTTTGTCTTCCGTTTTCTTTAAAACATCTTCTGCCTTATTACCAAACAGAGTATCATGCTGTAAAGGTGCATCCATCAATTTAGCTTTAACATGATCAGTCAGATTTTGCTCCTTGAGCCAGGTATGCCTTCTAATCACAGATCCAGTAACTGCGGCCCTGCAGGAGGCCTCCAAGGAATCAAAACCACATTGCAAAGTATGCTTTACAACCTGTTCTGCTGCATGCAATAATTCCTGTAATTCTTTATTTTCCACACATTCAGAAATCAACATAATTTTCTGTTTCAATAATCCCATAACATTCTGTTGATATTTAAGCATATGAAACTGGCAGTTTAAGGGCCTAATTGTCAAGGTTGCAGACATATAAACCTTCTTTCCCCATTTACCCAGCGCCCTGGAATCTCTATCAGAGGGTGTAGGATTCTTGGCTGTAGAGGCCTTTACATCTTTGGGACCCATGTGAGTTAGTTTCAGGATCAGCAGCAGGCTTTTTTAATAAAATTTTGTGGGAGTCAGGAACCCTGTAATATCTGTCTGGCTTACTAGGAGCTGGAGGTAGGGAATCAGGAGCCATGCTTGATTCCAAAAACACATCAACAATGTCCAATACAGGAGGTATAGCCAAAGGCCTATGCTGAGGAAGAAGAAGGAAATCCCTAAGCCCCTTTTTTGATTCTGAGAAATCCTGACTCTCCCAATGAAAATGCTCCCTTAAAGTATGCAAGGTTTCTCCAAAAGAATAATCCTCAGGAGGAGATGCAGATGAGATGGATTCTTCTGCATCTGAATCCTCATAGGGTGGTAAGAAAATTCCTGATCAGAAGAGGAATCAGAAGAAATAGAAACCTGATCTGAAGATTCATAATCAGTGTCTTGCCTAGGTCTCTTATCGGGGGGGTTGGGAACCCCTGATCAAGGTAATTAAGTCCTCAGCCATTTTGATAATCTGTTTTTTAGGCATAGGGGCCTGAGCACATGGCTCATGCATCAGTTTTTTAGTCTTAGAAGTTGTTTTTGTTTTTGAAGCTGGCGTCGGTTTTATATAGAAATGCTGTGACCTGAAAACACCCTCAGAAGCCGGTGCCTCCTCAGCGGCTCTGGACCCATCCGAGGGAGAGACATCTGCGAGTACAATACTCAGAGGCTCTCAAAGGCATACCGGACTCCGCATGGCTCTCGGTAGAGGCCTGCGACTCAAATGTAGTGGGTATCAGGGGCTGTGAAAGTGCCTCACTGAGTACTGGTGATTTTGGACCTCGACAGTCTGTCTCTGTCCTTTTCTTTGCATTTTTTGTGTACTCCGTTAGTCGGATTGCTATCCAATGATATTTCAGGGTAATTAAATCTGGATTCAAAATATTATGAAGCAAAGATATACCGACGCTTAATAGTGCATTGGTTAAATCTAGCACAAAACCAACAGCAAGGCACGTTATGATCTGGGCCTAGGCAAGGAATACAGTACAAATGAAAATCTTTATGAGGTATTTGCTTCCGACAAGTAATGCAATTATTAACTTTTACTGACATCGGTAAGGAGCAAGAAAAAGTTTTCCCAACGGGGTACTTAGCTTTAATTGAAGACTTTGGTTCTGAAATTCAAATGCGAAAATTTCAGGAGTCGGCTGACTGGCACTTGCGAACTGCTTCTGCTTCGGGCACCATGCGGCAAGAAAAGACCAAATAAAATGGCATCGGCTGCATGTTTTATAGCCCTGATGACCTGACGTCATGGAAGAGGAGACAGCAACAGGACGCAGAACCCAAGATTTTGATATTCAGACAGACTGAAGGCAATGTGCCAGCAGATTACCCAAATGTAATGACTGCAACAGTGAAACACGAAGAACATCCAATGGAACATCCACAGACAGCGGATCCAGGTTATGTGAATGACACCAGATAGAAAACCTCTTCCATTTAGTTAAGTAGGGTTTCCTAGTATTGGGTTTTCTGGCCTAAGCATGCCCTCAGAAAAACGGTGTCTAAAAGGAATCAGAAGCCCATCACCCACAGAGTCAGGCACAGAGTTGACAGATGTGGATGGATAAGAGAACCTTTGTCCTGTGTGAGAAGGTCCACCCTGTGAGGTAACTTGTGATGACTGCCCTTGGCTAAATGCAGAAGAGGAGGGAATCAATGCTGTCTTGGCCAAAAGGGAGTCACCAGCAAGATTTTTGGTTTGTCCTGCTGCATCTTGAACAGGACTTTCTGAATGAGAGGAAAGGAGGGAAGTGTATAAAGAAACATTCCCCTCCATGAGATTGATAGGGCATCCACATTCCAAACCAGAGGACCTTGGACTCTGAATAGGTAACTTCCTCTTTTTTGTGCCCGAGGGAAGGCAAATAGATCTACTTGAAGAATATCCCACCAGTGGACAATATCCAGAAACTCATCCCTGTGAATCATCCATTTGTGGGACAGAGTCATGGACCTGCTCAGATAGTCTGTCCCATAATTCCGCCTGGAAGAAATATCCAAGGTGTGTAAAACCGGTCAGTAAAAGATTGTGGATCAGGAAACCTGTTTCTCCTCCTTGGGATTTGAACTTTGTTCTAGAAGAGCTGACTGTGGCTCCATCTGAGCCTGCAACTACTACTGCCCAAAGAGTGACCTGGTACTGAACTGCCAGTTCCCAAGCCATGAGAGCTAACCTGCACAGAAGGTACAACTTCGCCCCTCCCTGTTTATTTACATGCCAGAGAACTGCGGTGCTGTCGGTAAACAGTTTTAGAGGTCCTGGCTGGAAAAGAGGATAGAAAGCCTAAATAGCTAATACAAGGGCTCTCATCTCTTTGATGTTGATATGATTCTCCTTTTGAGGTGGAGGCACAAGACCCTGTACTTTCATGGAAGCAAAGGTTGCCCCTATCCTAGATCTGAGGCACCTGCAAACAACTCAAGTGGGAAGAGGAGGATGCAAAGGAAGACCAGGGTTCATGGAAATCTGCTGAATCCACCAAAGGAGTTCCTTTCTGAGACAAGGGAGAAGAGGAATCACAAACTCCCATGGATGTGCACGCTGCATCCAAACTAATTTCAGGTACCACTGAAACTTCCTCATGTGAAGATTGGTCAGAGTAGCATGGGAATGGTGGATGCCATGAAACCCAGGAGCCTGAGAAACTCCATGGTTGGAAGAGAAAGAAGAGGGAGACGAATTTGGAAGTAGGAAATGAGAGACTGAACTTTTGGAGGAGGCAGAGATACCAACATGATATCAGTTCACAACCTGCTCCCCAGAAAGATGTGGTCCTGTGAGGGGGAAAGAAAGGACATTTTGAAATTTATTGTGAATCCCAGCCTTTGCAGAAGAGAAATAGTGAACTGTAGATTTTGTTCCAGGGTCTCTGGACAAGCGACCTAGAAAAAGAAAATCGCCCAGGTAAGGGTAAACCTGGATGTCCTGAAGTCTGCAGTAAGCAATGATAGTAGCGATGCACTTTGTGAATACCCTTGGGGCAGTGGACAGACCAAGGGACAAAGATGAGAACTGAAAGTGCAAAAAGGCAATAGAGGAAACATAAGAATTTCCTGTAAAGGGGGAGAATGGGAATGTGAGGATAAGCATCCTTGATGTCCACAGAGGCCATGTAAACCTGAAGAAGAATAAGAGGAAACAAGGTTTGCAAGGACAGCATGTGGAAGGTAGGAACCTTCAGAAAAGGTTTTAGGTGAGAAAGATCCAGAATGGGTATCCATAGGCCATCTTTTCTGGGCATGAGAAACATTCTGGAATAAAAACCTCTTCCTCTGAGGGCCAGAGGAACTTCTTGGATTGCTCCCTGATGTAGCAACTCTTAAAGCATCTGAGGAAACAAATGGAGTTGGTCTTGAGGTGGTTATGGAAAGCCAATGAATGGAGGAAGAGTTTTCCAGACCATGACATATCCTTTGATGACAGACAGAACCCATGAGTCTTGAGTAATAGTTTCCCAAACTGGAAGAAACAGGGAGAGGTGTAGAGAAAGAGGAATGAGACTGAGATGAGTGTGGAAAGGGCTGCTTCTGAGCAGGAACTGGTTGAGAGGGCTTAGACTGGGGAGCTTTCCTACTCACCTTTTTTCTTTTTAGAAGTGGGAAGGTGAGCTTGTTTTCTAACAAAAGAAGTCTTTGAAGGATAATTCCCCTGAAATTTGGAAATGGGTGAAACAAAGATATGTTTTAAGTCCTGCAGTTCCTTAACTTTCTCCTGCAAAGATTTATACAAAGCAGCACCTGCAGCCCCAAACAAAGCATTATTGTCTGAAGGAACAACTATTAATTTTGACTTGACATCATCTGTAAGTGGCTGAAGCCTCAACCAGGAATACTTCCTAAGAACAGATCCAGATGCATCTGCCCTAGAAAGTGTTTCTGCTGCATCTTAGCTACATTTTATGGAGTGGCGTGCTACCTGAAAAGTTCATAAAAGAGACATCACCTGAGTTTTAACATCAGAGTCTCTGAGATGAGAAACGGCTTGAGTGGCTTGAGAAAGAAGAGCCAAAGCATATCTGGTTGTATGGGTTTGGCAATTTATTGCACGGAAAGCTAACGTGGCAGAGGTATAGACCTTTTTCTCTATTCTTTCCATAGTTTTGCTCTCCTTATCAGAAGGGAGAAGCTTGGTGGATGGAAGTAATCTGGACATTTTGTCAGAAGCAATGGAAACCACCACAGGATCTGCATAAAAATTTACACTCATCTGGCATCTTATAAAAGCAATCAGACCTTTTAGGGGAAGGGGCCTGTGAGTCTGGGGTCTTGGATGCTGAAGAAAATGCATGCAAAAAGGCTGGTAAGACTGGAGGTACAGCAAAAGGGGAAGGAGAGTCTATTTGTAAAAGATCATAATATCTTTTCTGCACATCAAAAACCTGAGAGCAGTCCCAGTTAAAGAATTCCCTCATTTTAGCCATAGTTTCTCCAAAAGTGATCTCTTCTACTGGAGAAGGCCAAGGATTCATCTCCAGATGAGCCCTCCTCAGAAGATTCCAATACCTTAACTCTCTTGAGTGGGGAAGAAGTTAAAGGAGAAACAGGATCAGGCTTAAGAGCCATGACTGCATTAAGCAAGCCTTGAAAAAAAGTTTCCCAATCAAATTGGGAAGTCTTAAGTGCATAATTGTGCTTTGTTTTCTGCTTCTTTTTAACCACACATCTGCCAGGTGGAAAGTGAAGGGACCCAACGCAGGCCTGCACTCAATATCATTAGTTGGAATACCCTCCCTAACTAGAGGTATTCCCCTAGGGCCTTCCAAAATAATGAGCCTTTGTTCCTCCTGACCATCCGATGCAGATATCTGCATTGCATCCAGGGATGTGCCTAAAGTTGATTCCTTGACGGCATCTGATGTGGTACCCACTGAAGAACCTGAGCCAACCTCCAGACAGATCTCTGGGTCTTCAATGACCTTGAGAGAGACATTAGAGGTAGGAGGGGCAACTGAAGATTCAGGCCCAGGCTTCTTGGCATTCCTCTTCAACCCAGGCTCAACAGAAGTCCCAGACATACCCCTCCATAATGTTCCTAGCTAAATGTTTCAATCGCTGATTTTTTAAGTAAATCTTTATGGATGAAAGACGACTATGTAGGGTCTTAGTGATGAAGGCCTGGCAAATAGATCAGGATTTATGGTCATGTGTAGGCCGCAAACAAGAGAGACACAGGTCATGACTATGCTTGTGTGGAATCTGTCTCCCACATTGGCACCTGCCTTTCCTGGATGACAAGAAACCCACACAACAGAAAGCAGGATCAGGAGAAAAAGGAAAAAAAACCTTAAGGGGCACTTATCTGAAAACTGGGCCAGCAGCAAATGACTCACGTGAACAGATCTGACAATCGAAGATGGCATCTGGACTGTGGTGGTGAAGTTCTGAGGACTGTATGTGTGACATCTCACATAATGGCAGTACTTTAAAGCTCTTGTATACTGGCCAGACATCGGGTTGCCTTTGGTGGAGGACTCACTCATATAAAGAATACTGCAAAATTAGAACAGAAGGACATCAAATTTTAAATATTGCTGTTGTCGTTGTCTTTCGGCTTTTCCTGGTTAGGGGTCGCCACAGCGGAACTCCGGTCCACTAATGATTGGCAGTAGATTTTTGACGAATGGCGAGGTGCCAGCTTGACGTTCAACCTTCAACGAAGGCACACCCATTTACGCATGTCTTTCGAACACCCACCCAACCGCGGGGAGGACATGCAGACTCCACACAGAAGGCACTCCCCGCACTCCAGCCGAGAATCGAATGAGAGAACCTCTTGATATTGCTGTTCTAAATTTAAAAAGTTGCTAGAATAATGGGATTTGTATTGACATGCACTTTCTGAAGGATATAAAGTCCAAAACTCAATATCTGCCATTATTTAGTGACTTTAATCCTTAATGACTTTCTAGAAGACTACAAATTTTATGAAGAACAGACCAAAAATATGAGAAAAAATGTGGTCACTTGAAAGTATGCAGCAAATGTAGGAATTCCACCTTAACTACCAACTCCAAGGAAGCTTTTGTAGTAAATGTTACATAACTTACAGGTCAGAGAAATGGATTGCTTCTCTCTTTTTAATTAGCATATTAAGTACAAAGAAGACAACTGTTTCTTCAGAGTTTACTCTGTTAATTGTGTTAGATACTTTTTATTTCAAGTAAAGTGTCACTGACATTTTTCCATGCTGATGTGGGCTAGCTATCTTTATAGTCTATAATCTTATGTTATCTACTTCAATATCCCTTAATAGCCTAGAATGCAATATTGTCAGACAGCTAAGTTTGCAGTTGTAGGGGTCAGTACTGACCACCCTCTGGTACACCCCAGAGGAGTTTTCCTGCTGCTTCCTTCATAAAAAGGTCATTTTTGCTGCCCTGCCTGCTTATCAGCTGCAGATACTGCATGATACTGTTATTTTTCCAGAGCCTAAAGACAAAGTGTTATACAAATATGGCAGCATTCACGAGTGTTGATGGTCAGGCTGTTTCTCAAGGATGTTATGTTAGTGATGTAGGTAGCCTGGTCTTTGAAACAATGCTGACTTATTGATGGTCTGGCTGAAATGGAAGTGAGTGTTTTTCAGCTGCTCAGAAAGTGTGGGTGAATGGAGAGCTCCTAGCAGAGGCTTAATTTAGTGTGTACACATACATTTGATAGAGAAGCTGTGCACATACACACCACTGTAATCGTTACTTCCCTAAGAGGAAGAAACAGCCTGTGGCATGGAATGTATTGAGAGTGTGTCAAACATTATTTTCTCAATGAGTTACACATAGTCGTGACTAAATTCTTCACATAACCTTGCACTTCCATTTGTCTTCCTATCCTAATTGATGTGAACTGGATTCATTCATCAGTGGTGGTTTTACTGCATAAAAGAGGGAAAATAAAGTGAAACACAACAAATGTTGGGTTCTAGGAAGGGCAGCTAGATAAACAAAAGGAAATGAAGGTATATAACTTGTTTGGCCAATCTTTATCAGAGAAAAGACAACATAACACTAGCAGTATGACGGAAAGCTAGTTGTGTGAGATTACTAAACCCAGATCTAAAGCAGACAATGACTCAGGAAGGACAGGGCCATGTGCAAGTAAGATGGACAAATCACAAAGCCTGGATGATACCTGCGTGCACCCCAGGGCAGCATTGTTATCTGCCAGTCTGCTTATTAGATTACAAGGACTAGGTATGATATCTGAAGCCTTGAACATAATGTAGTAGGTGCAAGTCTAAAAGAGTGGACTGAACAGCAGTGCATTCAATTACAAACCATAGTCTATCTTGATTAAAGCTGCAAAGATCTCACTTTGGAGATGCAATTAAACATTTTTCATCAAGTTATTAATTTATTGTTTTTATAGCTGGGTATGTGCACCAGCTATCCAAAGCTCATTTTTCAGACAGCAGATTTATAAGAGAAAATAAGGAAAAAAGCAAATAAATGCACACAATGCAGCAAAATTAAAGGACTGTTACTGGCAGAAATTGAAAAATGATACATTTTTACCTTGCCATGAAGTCCTACATAGTCCAAACCTGGCAGCAGCACAGTAACTAGGCAGTACCATTTTTTCTAACTCTGAATTCCCTCATGGGAACACACATGTTGATGCAATCTTGTTTTCTTAGAATGCTATTTCTTGCCTGTATTGCACTCTGATGGCACAGTTCAGGAGATTACAATGCCTGCTGTATATTGTCAGATTACAGCCCCATTCATGTATAAAGGAAGTTGGGACATACTGTCAAGTTTGAGAATCCTCAGTAAAAATGTCAGCAGCTTTCATTTTTTTAAATGACTATCATACACTTGCTTCCTGTATATGTGTTACACCATCTTTAAAAATTTTTTTGCACAGGGATAAAGAAATAGCCAAGGTTATAGATCGTCTATTAACATTTTTATGAATTTCAAGTCCTCTCTTCCCTTCAAACGTCTTTCCCTGAGTCAGTGTCATATTTTCTGTTTTGCAAAGCTCAGCAAATAAGTAAAGTTTTCTTAAGCATCATCAGGTTTATTCACCTTTATAGTACATATCTCAATACATTTACGGTTCCAGGGAAGGGAAAGAATCCAGTTTTATATGGCAGTAATACAGAAGTGAATTTTATGCCTAAACATCTTTTATGACTTCAGTACATGTAGAGAGGAATAATTAAACAAGTATATACTTTGTTTTGTGTGCTTTTCATGGAGAAAACATTTAAAATGTGACAAGCAAAATAATGCAAGAGTTAAGAGAAAGATTCTTAAAGAAAGTATCATAAGATTTCATTCAGCACCAATGTACTACACAATGAGGAAGTTGACTTGCATAGAAATGCCACAAAAGGGTAAAACTGCGAGCCATGTGTTACTAATATGTGAAAGTATGGTGATCATTCTTTAGTGTGGAAAGGAAATGTTGTACTTAGGGCACAGCTACTCTTTAACTAATATGTGACAGAGACTGGACACTAACGAAAATGTGCTTAGCCATTTCACATTTGGTCACAAGGTACTTCTGTATACCAAACAAGAGCAAACTAAGAAGCACACACACAACAAATCCCAAGGGAAAATGCAGGAAGTTTGTGGGCAATGGTCACATGGAGGGTCTGATCTTCCAGAAAATTTTATGCAGTCAGAATATTTCATGAACCATGTTACAACATTTCTGATCACATAGGCCTGAACCCAAGTACATTGCATCTGTTTCATCCAAATCTAGCAATACACAGAGATGTGTCACAGGATAGCTTTTTTAATGTATTCCTTAGTGTTAGGAATTTAGTAGTTAGCAGAACATAAGGAGAGGGGTGTAACACTATTTAAGGGGCAGGCCTCAGGGCAGTGGCTGTGGCTCTTAAATGTGCAGCAAAAATCAGAGATATTATTTACCATGCATGGTTTACAGAGTGCCACTGGTGCTTGTTGTCTTCAGCAGTGCTAAATGGAAAGACAGTATTAATTAATCACTTGAATTTCTCAGCTGTGAAGTTTTTCTTTGACCACCAGAAGAACCCAGTTAAAACAAAAGATTATCTTACAGAAGGCAAATGAGTCTTGACAGAACCCTTGCCTTACAGCAAAACATTAACCACTATACTATACTGTAAGGACAAGATTCTTTCAGTTTACAGCCAGAATCCAGGCATGGGGAAATGAGTACAGAAAAAGTCATACAATACATTCTGATACTATGGCTAAGGGGGAGACCCCCATCTCTGTGATACTACCCTGCCTTAAAGGAAGGTACCATTTTCTGACAATGAACACCTGAGACTAGTTAGCAGCGTGGAAGCTAAAGATCAGCTACATACCTAGTTCTCTTTTGGAAAGCAAGGGAGCACAGCAATGACATGACATCAGAACATACACAGGGGAATGCATGCTGTCATTCCTGAGGTGGCACAGTAATGAAATGTCATCGGAACATATGCAGGGGGGATGTATGCTCTCATTCCTGAGGTGTCACAGCAATGAGATGCCATAAGAACATATGCAGGGGGGATGCATGCTCTCATAACCTGAGGAGGCACAGCAATGACATGCCATCAGAACATATGCAGGGGGATGTATGCTCTCATACCCGAGGGATCCCACCAATGAGATGCCATCAGAACATATGCAGGGGATGCATGCTCTCATACCTGAGGAAGCACAGCAAGGACATGCCATCAGAACATATGCAGGTGGATGTATGATCAGAACATATGCAGGGGGATGTATGCTCTAATACCCGAGGGGTCACAGCAATAAGATTCCATCAGAACATATGCAGGGGTTGCATGCTCTCATATATGCACTGGTGTTACCTAACATGCATTCTCCCATCTCCCCTCATTCTTTCCTCAGAGGTGAGTGGATGGAACATAAGCCCCTAGGCAGCGACACTGTGATGTATTTGGTCACCCATCCCTCTTCAGACAGGTTATATGAGGGTTACTATCAACAGCCTGTCATCCAATGTCAGTGGTTCCTATGAGGACCAAATATAAATGGGATATAGATCTGAACCAATGAGTTGAGAAAGAAAAATGTATATAAACTGCTTATTTTTGGTTTAGCGAAACTCTGTATGTGCATATATTAGTTCCAAATGGAGCCAAGAACTTCCAACAGGAAGAGAAAAGCCACAAAAATGGATATTCTAAATGCAACACATGAGAAGGACTCAGTAGTGATCATCAGAGAGACATAGAACAGAACAGCAGCAGTAAGGAAGGCAGCCAACCATCTGCATTACTACAGAAAGAGACCATTACAAACGAATGAGGATGAGCATCATCACTTCTGTACAGAAACACCATCTCAAGCTGCTCCACCAACGTTGGATGTTCACTCCTGCTGATAATCAAGGTGACCTGGATTCAGTTATGAACTTGAACTGATAAGGGACTGAATGAAGATAGGGAGGTTGGGTTCTTACTTTCACGGTGCAGGCAATAATATCATATGGTTAAACTAAGGTGGAGTAAACAAGTATGTGCCACTGAAGGTAAGGTTACAGTGGTAACCACTGTAAAACATCTCGACTCCTCACCAACAACACTAACTAGGTTCAAGTTTCTCCATATGGCCAAGCCCCATTCAGTATAAATTTTGTTTTATAGGATGAAAAAAGCACAATAATAACTTACATGCAGACTGAATTAGAGATAAAAACTGAATAGGACACATAATATGAATAAACTATAGTTTTGCTATATATATAAAAAAAAATGATGACATCCAACATAATAAGTCAACTCAGTATATATGATGCATATATGGGAGGAGGTATTTAGCTGTGTTGCCATATTAAAATGTTTTAAAGCAGGAAATGACAGAAGGCAGGTAAGAATAGTCAAAAGAGAAGATACCTTGATAAACTACAAGGAAAACAACAGGAAGGCAGAAGAGAGCAGTTAAGCTCCTTTACCTGTGCCATTATAATGTTGAAAAAGGATTTTTTTAATGTCTGACTTTTGAGAGAGTTATCTGACAATTAAAGAACAAAACAATGTCAAAGTTTAGAGGTAGCAGAAAAATCTCCACAATACTCATAATATCTTAATGATTAAATAGATGTAGAGATCCAGACCTGAGGGACACTGATGGAAAATGCTAATAAATGACAGCTTCGATCTGGATCATGAGACCTGTGCTAGGAGACTGAAGAAAAGAGTGGGCTAGTTTAAAAATGACTGACCGTGACATCATTCTTAACTTCTACCATTCATTTTCTTTAACAGCGCACAGTGGTGGGACCTGCTAGGCAAAACTGTTGAAAATCTACTCCCCTTTGTAGGGACTATGTAGGTTACAGCTTGGTATGAATGCTGCAGGCACAGTAAAGGCTGGACAGAAAGAAGGAACAATCAGCTGTATGTTGTATGTGAATAATTAGTCATGAAGGGCTTGTTTCTGCATAACATGCCATAACTGTGAATTTCCACAATTCTATAAATACATACATACATTTTATGATGCTACTTTTTAGGATTTACTGACGCTGTCCGATTTACTCAACAGTATTTATTAATATTTATGCCTGGTAAAGTGTGTGTACATCATGGGCAACGACTGAAAGCTGATTAAACCTTTATCAATATACTACCCCAATAAACAATTTAAAATAAATAAAATTAGTAAGTGTTGGTACTTGCGTACTATCGCAACCAGACTTATAAAGTGCGATAATTTGTCTATTTTTGGCAGAAACACGTTGCCTAACCTAAAAAGGGGTCTGTAAAGACATTGCCAGCAGTTTGTCACAGTGGGAATGAGGCAGGCAGAGCAGAAATGTTGTAAGTTTGTACTTCTGGTTGATGCGGCTCATTTCTTCCGCAACTCCGCAGTGGTCCACATCCTTGCAATTCCTGTATTTTTCATTACCCTGTTAGCTACGGGAAATTGACTCAGAAATACACACTGAGGTTTTCGGGGACAGTAGTCAGCAAAAGCGAAGGTGCCTGTAAGGAGCAGTGAATAACGGGCTCATTGCTTGCTTGGGGAGTGATGGCTTTCTCCGCAGTGGCAGACTGTTTTAAAAAGGTTGCATTCTTGCTTATGGATCGTGACCGTTTCCAATGCACAGGATTGTATGTATACTAACACTTTGAAATAAATGTGTTTGATTGCTTTTTAAGGACAGAACAGCTGTTTTCAAGTCCTTTGTCATACACAGATAGTAAATACAGTTACAGAGAAAAGAGGCAGGGACTGTTGTCAGTAAAACTCCACCAACAGAACCACACTTTTAAATCAGTATTTCCGAGTCAAAACTGCATTAACGTGCCTTCTGAGAGTCTGGAACTGTAAAACAGGGGTATGTAACAAATCAGATACTTGCAAAAAGGACCTTTCTAAAGAAGGGGGTCAGTTTATGTTAATGAGCCATGGTCCTGACTCCTTGTCTGGATGGAAACGTGGTGACTTTGCATGACTTGTCACATTAACGACTACAGACAGACAAGCAGCAGTCAGGTGTGTAGGTCGGCCGGGGACATTACCAGGCAAGAGGAATTCTGCTGTTATTCCTCTTCCTGTGTGCAAAATTTTCTGACACTATAATACTTAAACATTTTACACACCCCTTAGTAAGTGAACATACATGCTCTTTCTTGACAAACTGCTGGCGACATCTTTACATACCCCTTTTTTAGGTTAGGCAATGTGTTTCTGCCGAAAATAGACAAACTATCGCACTTTATAAATCTGGTTGCGATAATACATTAAGTACCTAAATGTTTTAAGACTATTTTGTTAATCCATTCATTCATTCTTTGATTACTTACTTATTTCAATTCAAGTTTGTGGGGAGCCAAAGCCTACCTAAGAACTCACTGTGTCCATGCAGTCACTAATTCTGAATGAGGTACAAGTCCATTACAGGATGCATACACACACTCACACATTCACTGTGGGAAAGGCAAAGGAATTAATACTGAACAAGAAGCGAACCCATGAGCCATAGAAAGTGCTATCAGTGAAAAGCAGAAGGCTGTAGAGCCAAGAGTTTTTTTTCTATTGTATGCAACAGTCAATGCTGTGAATCTCTGAGAGGAGCATAAAGTATCTTTGGGGGCCAGTATGTGTGTTCAAGACCAACAGTTTGAAATTACTATTAGTGTAGTAGCGCTTTCTTTTTTTCTTTTGCTTTGCTTACCATCAAGCATCTAAAGCATCACAGATGTGCACATCTAGTAGCTGCTTCTCCTGAGTCTTTTGCTCAATCTTTTACCTCTTGCTCACAGTTAGAATGTGGTATTACGGCCTTAATTATATTGCATAACAAATTGCTACTTCTCCCATGATTTGTCCTTGTGTTTCTGGCTTTTGTCCATCCTTCCCCCTTTGTTTTGTGCTTTTGTCTCTGCTTTTCTTTTGTCTTTCCCCCTACTTAAAGCTAGACTGCTGTAATATGCTATTTCTGTATGTTGCATTGTAGTGCTACTTCTACAGTGATGTGTCTGCAATCTACTGGCTTGTGCTGAAGTGTTTATTTCTCATGTGTGTGGCTTTACTGTCTTTTCAACTGGCTTTTGTTGCTGTGTTTTATTTCAGCTAAGTGTCGCTTTTGCTGACTTACCACTCTTGGGTTTTTCATATGCCATTTCCAAGCTTTGGACTGCCCTTTAACCTCTTGCTCTCCCCTAAAAGTCTATAAAGGGTATATTTCTGAGATATCACATGTAGTTGCTCCCCGTAGGTGCCACACTCCTTGTATTGGCTTGTTAATCTTCAAACATTAAATTGAACTGAGTGATGCTAATGTATTCCTTGCTATAGATACCTGTAGTGTACTCTCACTGGCCCTAGAACATAATATTCACTAAACTCGTATAGCTAAATGTACCTAACCAGTAGACTGGTGCAGTAATTAGAACACGACACTGAGTTTTTAACTGTTCATAACCTAAAGAGTGATATAACAACAAAAAACTGTGGTGGTGGTGGTGCTGCGGTAGCGTTATCGCCTCACAGTAAGACGTTGTCCTGTTCGATTCTCAGCTAAAGCGTCTTCTGCGTGGAGACATGTGTGAATGGGCGTACCTTCATTGAAGGTTGTGCATCAGGGCTGGCAACTCGGTACATAAAAATCTACTGCCAATGATTAGCGGACCGGAGTTCTGCTGTGGCAACCCCTAACCGGGAAAAGCCGAAAGGTACAACAACAACATTCTGTTGCCTCATGCTTAGTTGATTATCTGAGAATGTGTCTGACTGTAATTTTTTTTACTTTAACTGCATATACATATTACTGCTCAGTAATTTGTTAATAACCTTTGTTTTGCTTAGCTGATTAACTGAGAACGTTTAGACTATAATTCTTCTTTTTTACAATTGTAACTCTGCTTATTTCAGTTGCATGATATTGCTGACTTACCTGTGAATGTTATGTTTTTGAATTTTGCTGTATACCATTACCATTGCTATAGTTGATGCCTATCAAAGTTTGTTTTTTGCTTAATTATCGTTGCTTACTGCTTTCTAGTACTGATACTTACCTGAAGCCCTCCATTGTTTTTCTGTAGTGTTCTCACTCACCCCTACACACACTACATATCTGCACTTCTCCACCCTGAACTCATACCTGCACTCTCTCCCTTACACCCAGCACACCCAGAGTGCGCTCCTTGCTCTAGTCTCCCCACTCACATACCAGTCCAACTGCTGCCCTCACATACAGACTTACTACCTATTTACACACCCTACTCCCCCACCCCCATTTACACTAACAACTGTTCTACTTGTTTCACTTATAGTACCTACCACTGTTGCTCTTTCTCAACCCTAACCCCTATCTTCTCTATTTTCAATTTTTCCTAGGATAGCAATAGTCTCTGCAGTATCCAAGTCCTGTGACAGACCCAGCATGAACCTCCTACAGTCAATTGCCCTGCATGGGTATTCCCCTCTAGAATATCAAGAAAATAATTTATGTATGTGCAGCCTAAAGTAATAAATGCTGTATTCAATACCTGTACTGATGTTCCTGTCCTGGCTGTAAGTTTGTACATTCTCTGGACCGCTCCCTGTTGTCTGCCTCTGCTCTCTACATCCTACTCTTCATCCTGAATTAGCCAGCTCTCTCAAGCCTCTGACCACAGTGCTCTCCTCTGCACATTTCAATGGTCTCTCCTCCTGACAACTGCACTCCTCTATTTGAGTATCTGGCCCCTGGTTTGGTATTCTAATCTTCTGCTGTACATCCCTACTGACCTACTCTGCCTTTTTGTCCCTGTACCTCTGCCCCCCTGCCTTCTCAATCTCACATCTACCTAACTTACCTGAATTCCTGATTGTTTCTGGAATTTTCTCCAGGGGTGTATGCCCCGCTACGCTCAGGCTCACTTCACTCCCCTACCTCCATTCCCACCCACCCCTACATCAGTTACATTTATAGTCTTCATTCCATCCCCTTCCTGTCAGCTCAGCCTCTCACAACACACTTCCTGCTTGTACTCCATCCCCATCCACCTCACTTTCTTCCCTACTCAATTTCACTCCCTATACAAACTCTCAATCATCCCCCTAACAATGCATCTGCTCTTCTTTGCCACTACACTACTCTTACACCTTTCAGCTTTAACCTCATTTCACTCAAATCAGTCCTACCTCCCGAGGTCACTTAAAGGTTCCCCCACCTCTACCTCCCACACTAACCTATTAACTACTTCCTACTCAGCTATCTCTCCATCTCTCTTTAGTTTCTCCTCCTCCAATTTTCACAAATTTATCCTCCCTCACAACCAAACGATTACCCTCAAACCCAAACCAAAAATCATCTTCCTCCTCTTACCATATACTCCACTCACACATCTTACAAATAACCTTCTACTCTCTGGTGACATCCACCCTAACCCAGGCCCTCAAGTCCTTTCATCATCCCTCCACTCCCACCCCTTCTGCTCACACCCCCTAACCATACCCATACTCAGATACAACAGACTTCAGCTCATTAACACCTATCCATATATTCTGTAAATATTCAAAGTCTAACTAACAAGATCTCAGAGCTACATTCCTGGATAGCCCATAAAAAACCTAACATCCTGGCCTTGTCCGAAAATTGGTTGAAGTCACACATCACTAACAGTGAAATGCTGCCACCTGGTTACAACATCTATCGTGCTGACAGATCCCCAAAAAAAGGTGGTGGTGTAGCCATACTCTACTCAGATAGCCTAAACCTCTGTCCTGCCTCTATCCCCATCCCCAACTTCCATCCTGCTGAACTTCTCATCCTAAACTGTCATCTAAATCCACAGAAGAAATTTGCTGTCACCACCATCTATATCCCCCCTGGAAATAATATACTCGCACTTGAAAATATCCCATCCTGGTTTAGCCACAACTTAGACTATGAAACTTTCATTCTTGGTGATGTCAATATAGACTAGTCAAAACTTACTAGTAACTCTCCTCAATCTTGTATCAACCTACATGGTTTCCATCAACTGCTTACATCCCCCACCAGTTTCAAGAAAGACTTATCTTCTAGCTCCACCATTGACTGGATACTCACTAACTCTCCCCACCTCTGCAATGGCCCATGTACCCCAACCTGACTCCTTAAGTGATCACCTCCCCACCTCTATCCTCAGACACACCTCCCAGGCACACAAACCCTACCTATATAGAGACTGTTGTAAGCTCTCTAACTTCAATAACACCCAATTTAACTCCATACTATCTAGTTTTGATTGGTCTATCCTTAAACACATCCCTCTTGATGATGCAGTCAGTAAATTTAACAACATTTTCCTAGATACCCTTAATTCCCTTGCTCCCTCCAGGAAAATTAGAATTAAATCAAACTATGCTCCATGGCTCTCCAAATATACTAGAGCACTTATGCATAACAGGGATAGCACCTGGAAGGCATGGCTTAAAACTAGGTATACTCCCCTTCTACATAAATACAGACAACTATGTAACCTAGTCAAGAAATTAAGTCACTAAAGACAAAAACATCTTACTACAACTCTTCTCAATTAGATAGCAGATCCAACACTCGCAAATTCTGGACTGCTCTTAAAATACTCTACCCTGGCAACCCTTCTAACCCCTCACCTTACTCCAACAAATCACCTCTAGAAATTGCTACCCTACTCAACAAACACTTCATTGACACCATCCAAAACCTTACTCCCTCTAAAACTAACACTGCAACTACCACTACCCCCATCAACCCCCACTACCAGAAACTCTTCTCATTTACACCTGTCAACTTCTTACATTAAATCTCTTCTTCTAAAACTTAAACCATGTTCTCCCTTTATCGATAACCTACCTCCTACATTCCTCAAACTTGCTGCAGAATCTATAGCCTATCCTATATCCATTCTCATTAACATATCTATACATGAAGCTACAGTTCATGCTATCTGGAAGTCTTTCTTTACTATCTCACTACATAAGGGTGGCAACTCCACTGATCCATCTAACTATTGTCCCATTGCTATTCTTTCTCCCCTCTCTAAGATACTCGGGAAATGCATTCACTCACAACTTCTCAACCACATCCTCCAACACAACCTTCTCACTCCCACTCAGCATGGGTTCCGTCCCTTATACAGCACATCCACCGCCCTCCTATCTTTCACTCATACCATAGCCAAAGCCCTTGATAACAATAAACTAATAACCTGCCTCTTCATTGACCTTTCCAAAGCCTTCGATACAGTCTCTCACTCTATCCTCCTTACTAAGCTATCTAACCTAAACCTATTTTCTACCTCCCTTACCTGGTTTTCCAGCTATCTCTCTGATAGGCAGCAATCTGTCAAATGGCTTTCCTCCTGCTCTCCCTATATATCTGTTCCAATGGGTGTTCCACAAGGCTCTATCTTGGGTCCCCTTCTATTCAACATCTTTACAAATGAACTCTTCACCTCTTGCAGACAATCTTCTCTTATACAATATGCAGATGCCTCAACACTCAACTTCATCTCCAGTAGCATTACAGGCCTTCACACCCTTAATCAAAACTCCTTTCTATCCACAGAGAAATGGTTATCTGACAATCTTCTTATCTTTAACTCCAAGAAGACCAAGCTCTTGCTCTTTCTTCCCTGCTCACTTTCAAACCATAAATCCATATTTACTATAACATCCTCCAACAACACTATCATAAAACCTGAACCACACACAAAACTGTTAGGCATCATTATTGATTATGAAGTCAAATTTAACTTACGCTTACTGCAAGGAATAAAAAAAAAAAAAAAAAACACACCAGAAACTTGGCTTGCTTTATTGCAACAAAAGATTTCTTACTCCAAATGCTAGACTCTCCTTAACACAATCCTTCCTCCTGCCCACACTTCTCTATGCAGCCCCAATACTAACCAGTATACAAGCTACTACCTTGAACAAACTTATCACAAATTGCAAGATTCATTACTAACTCCCCCTACAACTCCCATCACTGCCTTGCCCTGAAGTCATTACAATGGCTCGAATTCCCTCAACTACTGCTACTTTCTCAATTTTAAGTTATACACTCCATTCTATACAGACCTTCATCCTGTCCAGCTCTCACTACATTGTTATCTAACTACACCCCTTCTAAAACCCTCCGCACCTCTAACCAGCAACTTCTGAATGCAGATCACCCAAAAAAGAACAAAGGCAAACTACTATACAACTGCTCAATAGCCCACACTTGGAACAAACTTCCTCTACAGAAACGCTCCATCATACACCCTGCACACTTTAAAAAGAAACTCAAACCTTACCTTCTCAATATCAAATCTTGCCCCTGCTTAGAACCTACCTAATTTCTCCTTTATCCAATGGTCCTTCTTCACTCTGAGCTCCTGAAAGCAATTATACCTTCCTAGGAAGCCTAGGCAATAAATCTGATCACTTGTATATAACTTGTTTGTACATATATCAAAAATAGTTCATCTATTTATTTCATTATGATTTTTTTTCTTAGGGTAATCCAAATATGTTTGATTATGATCAAATTAGTACTAATATGTTTTGGCAGTGTCACTTGGTTTTGCTACTTTCTATTTTGTTACCTATGTAATCCTTAATTTTTTTTTTTGTAACTGGAGCTTTTCTCCTCGGGTCACCACTGAAAACGGGCCTTTGGCCCAGCTGGACCAACCCGGTTAACAAATGTCAATAAATAAATAAATAAAATAAATAAAACTGGGATACCTTTTTAGGGAAGGGGTGCAAAGGCTTCTTGTACATGACAGCACAATGTCATCACATGATCACTGCCGGCAAATAAAAGTATTAGGACTTGTTTGGGCGGTGTATGTGTCTACAAACCACAAACTGAAATAGAAACATGAAAACTGCTAGTGTTGTTCTTAAAATTTTCATCTTTTTCTCAGTGAAAAATAAGTGCACAGAAAAGCAGCTATAATTTCGGGGTCATACAGCAAAGGGTAGTTAAAGGTGTACATTGTTTGTAGGAGGGCAGCATTTATTAAACAGTTTTCCATTATTTCTATTTTTTGCTTCATATTTTTGGTCTGTTTCTCATAAAATGTATGACTTTCTGACAAATCACCGAGGACTGAAGTCACTAAATAATGACATGCATTTGACTTTCAGACTTCATATCCTTCAGAAAATGCATGCCGACACAAATCCTGTTATCCTACCAACCTTCTAAGTTTATAAGAGCAATATTTAAAATCTGTCCCTATTTTTGAGCCTTTGTCCTCCAGATTTTTTTTTATATTCTGTCCAAATGACTTACTTATTTATTGACCGGGAAAGTCCACTGGGCTTGAGACCCATTTTCAGTGCAGGCCCAGGGAGAAAAGCTACAAGTTGCATGAAAATCATTACATAAATTTATAAGGAAACAATTACTTATAAAGCAAGTGAAATAATACAGAAAACTATCTAAACAGCACATATGTTGTAAAAAGGCACAAGACACTAACAATGGAACATTAGCATGTAGGAAAATTATACAGTTAGAAATATTTAACAATACAGCTCAATTTTTTTTGGGGGGGGGGGGAGTAGGAAAAGGGAAAGGTAAGTGTAGTTGGATGGTAGAATTAGTAGAATTACAGTTAAACAAAGGTAAGATAGATATAGTTAGAATCTTATAGCTAGGTGGTAGGAATATGTAGATTATAGGTGACATGCATTTAATGGTAGTATTACAAGTAGAAAGTGACAGAGAATAGAAAAAGTGTTATGACAGCTGTATAGATATGTGGACTAGGATACTAAAGATCAAGGATAACGCATATAGTGCAACAGTAGCATTTCTTGTGCTAAGAAGTTGAGAGGTATGGTCTTACGGGAAATGAAATATGGTTTCATACATAAACTAACAAAATCCAGTATTCTGCAAGGCTTTTGTTGTTCCATTTAGGTAGTGTATCTAGTTTTCACCTTGGGGCTGTTTGACCATTTCTTGCAAAAGTGTAGGGAAACTATTGTGCACTAAATCATCATCAGGCAAGACAGAAGAAAAGAAAATGATTTTTTTTCAGTAGCCATGGCAACATTTACACCACACAAAGTGTTGTAGTTATATGCTGTGTTTAGTATAATTTTGTCATACTTTTCCTTATCAGCAAACCTGTAGCTTGGGCATGGTGAGGGAGGTGGCTGGGTGCAAACCTTTAGGAAGTGTGATCAATATGCTGTTAGCAGTCATTTGAGTCAATGCTGACGATGTCATTGTATGCTTACACCTCCTAACTTCCAGACTTATTTTTTAACTGAACTACATCTCTGATTGTCTGCTTTACCTCGGCTCTTAAGCAGCTCTAAGAACCAAGCCAGACCCCTTGTCTCAGGTCTTCTTCAAAAATCCCCGGCTTACCCATTTTTAGGAGAAGGCTATGAACCTGCAGATGTTTTGACTATGGTTTAGAACTGGGTGAAGCTCTTAGAAGAAATAACAACCTTAATACTTTAAAAAATCCTGCAAGTCAGACTTTAAAACAGCACTAACTTGCCTTACTTACTATGTCACCTGACAAGTTTCACTTCATCCCATACTTCGGATGACCGTACTCCACAACTGTTATTTCATTCTGGAACTTAGAAGAAAACTGTGTATAATTTATGGTTTAGATTAACAAACGCTGCTTTCATATTCTACACTGTACATCTCATTCACTTGATGTACTTTAACTTGTTAACTTTAGTACTACATTTGTACCCTGTGCCTAACACTCTACGTATCTGTTGCATTCCTACTTGTTTCTTTAATTTTGTTGTCTATTTCACTTGCTTCTTACTCTCTACTTAACATTGTATTTATTCTATTCATAATCATTTCTTTATCCTTGCCTTAAATTCCTCTTACCACATTTTCCTCTTCCATATAATATTACTGCACACTGATTACCTTTAGTATTTGTTTTTGTAATGATTTATCTATAATTACACTGGATTATTTTCCTCTAGTCCCCTCTGAAAATTAGCTAAATACAGCTTGTCAACAAAATGTCAATATTTATATATATATATATTTATATATATATATATATATATATATATATATATATATATACACACACACACACACACACACACACACATATATATAAATATATACACACACACACTCAAACACACAGTGTTTACATAAATGGATACACACTAAATTCCTTGGGCCATTTATCGAGTTTCATCTCTAAATCACCACAATTACAAACACTCTAAAAAAGTATCATCCTATCTTTTAATTACCTCATCTAGACAATCATCATTATCATTCCCTTTTTCCCCATTTTTCTACATTGTGTCCGGCTGTTGTGTCAACTTTCACCATCTCACTCAATTCAATGCCACTCTCCCACTTTCAATAGTCATCATGCCTGACTGTTGCAGGTCGTCTTACACACTGTAACCAAAAAGAACAAAATGAAGGTTCCAAGCCTCGAACAGCAACTCCAAAACAACCCAGGAAAAAAACACGACTCAGTAAAAAAAAGCAAACAAAAACTTTAATTCACACTGGTCTGCCAATGCTTTATTTAAACATTCTTTGAACTGATTTTAAAAGGTTCCTTTTTTTATTATTGATAAAGTGTATGCAAATCCCAAAGGAGGTGAGATTGACAATTTGCTGGAATTTAAGGAATTATGTTGGCAGATTAGACTGAATGCCTGTACCATGCTCAGGCTTAATGATAGTATCACTTTGAGAAGTGCCCTTAAATTATAATAATTATAATTTATTATGTTACTTTCATTACAGTTGATCACGGAATTCGTTTTAGTTGAAGTGCAATTGTGTGCAACTTGCAATATGTGTCTTTGCCAGTTTTAAGTATATTAGGCTTAATAATGCATTTTGAGATAAATGTATTTTTACATATTATTTAAAACATTTTACAGATGCAATATTACGGATTTTATTATGTATTTTTTTATGTGATTATGGTCATGCATAGAGATTTATTGCATTTAGTTTTTGAGGCTAACAGAGGTGTACTATCTGTATGTATGAATTCACTTCTTCCTCTGTCACCATGTTTTTTGAGGTTTATGTACTAGCCTTTTGATTGGCTATATGGGACATTCAAAATTTATTTTAGGCACCTGCTGTTAGTGAATCAGCTCGCACTTTGATGAAGCCGACTTTGAATTAACAAGGGATGAAAGCTCTTGGTGTTTATGTAATTTTATTCTGTGCCAATGTGAATTAAAATTTTGGTTTGCTTTTTTTACTGAGTCGTGTTTTGCTGGGTTGTTTTGGAGTAGCTGTTCGAGGTTTGGAACCATCATTCCGTTATTTTGGTTATTAGTTGCTTTCGTTCTGTGGCTTGTACTTCTCTCACACAATCCATCCACTTGTTTTCTTTACACCTTTGTTTCCTCTTACTTTTTTCCAGTCTGTCCCAAATCTTCTTCACTAGATTGCCTTCTGCTTTTCTGCATATATGCCTGAACCACAGTAATCTGTTCCCTTTGCCATTCTCTGTAATTGGAACTGCTTTGGCTTCTGCTCTGATGTCCTCATTTCTTCATCTGTCTCATAATGTGCATCTTACCACTCATCTTAGGCACTTCATCTCCATCACCTCTAGCTTCCTCATCTGCCCTGCCTTTACTGCCCAGGTTTCTGTACCATACAGTAGTGCTGGGCACACCACTTTTTTAAAACATTAATTTTCAGCTTCTTTGGCATTCTATCATACACTACACCTAACACTGTCCAGCTGGCTGCAGCACCTCTAATTCTAGCTTTGACCTCTTCATTCACATTTCCCTTCTCAACCACCCCTTCTAGATACTTGAAACTCTAACATTTTCAACTATTTTCCCTTCTATTTCAGTTCTCAGCTTCTTCTGACTTCCTCATTTGCTGTCATTACATCTGTCTTATCTGTACTCAGTTTCATCCCATGTGTCTTCAGTTCTGCATTCCATTCCTCTATCATTTGTTGAAGTTCTTGCTCAGAGTTTGTCTGTAATGCCATATCATTTGCATACAGCACGTTTGTTGATCTGTCTCCTCCAACCTGTTTGCTAATATAGCTCATCACCCGTATAAGCAGCAGTGTGCCCAGAGCTAAACCCTGATGTATACTCACTCCTACTGGGAACCCCTACGCGAGACTGAACACTGTTCTTACTCGAGTCACTGGGTATTTGTACATTGCCTGCACTAATTCTACCATTGTTTCTGGAATTTTGAAAGACTGCAGGACTGCTTAAATCAACTTTCTTGGGACCATGTCATATGTTTTCTCTAAGTCTAGGAATAGTCAGTTGGACTCTTTCCTCACCTCTAGCTTCTTCTCAACTATCTGTCTCACTGCAAACATCTGGTCTGGTCAGTTGTGCTGCATCCTGATCTGAATCTTAACTGCTCATCTCCCATCTTACTTTCTATTACTCTGTGGATTGATTTTTCAATTACACTCTCCAGAACTTTCATGCAGTGTTTCAGAAGTTTGATACCTCTGCACTGCCCACAGCTGTGGGTGTCCCCTTTACTCTTCTACACTGGCAGCAGTATGCTTATTCTCCAGTCATAAGGTATATGCCTCTCTCTATCCATACTGCTCAGACTACCCTCAGTAGCAATTTTTCCCCTAACTCACCCAACATTTTGATCATATCTGCAGTGACTTCATCTGAGCCTGCGGCTTTCCCAGTGTTCATTTTCCTTAATGCTGTTCTTAGTTCTTCTAGGGTGAGCTCCTCCTCTTCTTTCATCCCAGGCCATGTCTGGGGCAGTACAACTTTTGTGGGGTTTTCTAACTGAGAAGCTGCTAGAAGTACTCCTTCCATCTGCCTCTGATGTCCTGTGGAATGCTGAGCAACTTGTTGCTGGCATCACTAATAAGGGGTGTCTGATACCTTGTCTTCCTCATCTCTCTGCCTTTACCTTGCAACCTGATAAGAGTTTCTTTGTGCCATCTGCTATGTCCCTTTCCAGAAGCTGGTAGCATGCCTCTGATGCCTTGTTCTTTGCTACTGGAGCTCCTCTCTTAGCATCTTTGTTAATCACCCAGTATTCCTTCTTAGCCTGCTTTCTTTTGATGACTTTCTGGACTTCCATATTCCACTACCAGCTTTCCTTATGCACCTTATTTCCAAGCCGGGCTTGGCTGCATATCTGTTCTATATTTCTCAGACATGCTGTTTTAGGGCACTGCTATTCTTCTTCAACCCCTCCTCTTTCTTCTTCTTGCTGACATGATACAACCTTTAGTATTTCCTTGAACTCTTGTGCTTTCTTTCCAGTCAACTGCAAGGTCTTCATCCTAGTCTCTGTTGACCTTAGAGCCTTCTCTGACCATTGCTTGCTGATGCTTGTGGTAAGAAATGGCTTATGCTGTGCACTAACTGTTTCACTGGGAATGTCTTTGCAATGACTAACTCTATACTACTGCCTTTTCCTTATTATGAGGAAGTCTACCCGAGTTGCACGTTGGCAATCCTTGTATGTGATCTTGTGACCGTCTCCTTTGCTGAACCACATGTTGGCTACCATCAAGCCATTTGCCAGACACAAGTCTAAAGTGGCATCTTCTTCTTAATTCCTGATGCCCTCTCCCCCATGTGAACCCAGGTAGTCCTCATATCCTGTTTTGACTGGACGGATATGTGCATTAAGGTCAACCACAATTAACACCAATTTATGATGTCCTGCTTTAGGTAGTAGATCCTGCATCTACTGTCTGAATGCATTGTTTTCCTCACTAACAAAACCCTGCTGTGACGCACAGGCTGAGATTATTACTGCGCCATCATCAGGCTGGAGTCTGATTGGCATAAGTCTGTCACTAATCCTGATGACGTCCCTTACTCTCTTCTCAGGCCTCTTCCTCACCACAATTCCCACACCATTTCTAGTCTATCCTACTAAGAAGTAGACTCTGGATCCCAGGCCAAGTGACTTTGCTGTACTGACATCCAGCTTTAGGTCAACAGTTATCCCAGGTAATTCAAGTTTAGCAAACAGACAGCAGATGGACAGTAGCTTATTGACCTTGGGCTGCTGGTCATTACGGTGGGCACACATTGGTCAACAGGTGCAAATACACCCCTCCCACCATTAGCATGGGTCCTGGCATAGGTCTGAGTGGCCAGCCCTGACACAGTGCTCAGTTTGTCATCCATGTTCTCCTGTCTTGAGGATATGGCTCATCATAGCTGATGTTGAAAGTGGTTGGTCAGTACATCTGTTCTCCCTATAGGGCATCATCTAGAGTCTTTGCTGCTGCTGCCCACACCTCCATTCTTGGGTGGGTTTGAGGTGGAAACAATCAGCATGTTTTTGGGAGATGGGAGAAACCCCACATTGACACAGGGAGAACATAAAAACTCTATATAGATATTGGTTGAACCTTGATCCTTGTGCATGGGAGATGAAGACCTTTACCATTATACCAACTGGTCTCAAGACTGCATAATCCAGAATATATTCAAAACAAGTTGCCACTTGTGACTTTCTTTCTTAAGAGTGTATATAGCTTGAAATGGGTGATTCTGCAGTTCTCCAACTTATTCAGTTTTACTTATTTATTTAGCTTCTGCTAACCAGGTAAGTGAAACACATATTCTATCTCTTTTTAGGTATGACCTGAAAGATTACAATGAAAGAAAGGACAACTATAACAAAGAATGGAACAACAATGCAAAGGACATTTCAGTTAGTGGACATTGCACATATCTTCTTAGACAAGAAGATGTGCAGAGCAGACAGATATTGTAATTTGCACAGGGTAGGTAGTTTTTATTATGGACACTCTTTACAGCAGTGCACACAGGCCACATCTTAGCATTTACTGGAGAGGCAGCAACAGATAACAGAAAGCATAAACACACTTGAACAAGCTCAGCCCCATTTGGCAGTTGAGGCTGAGGAAAAATATAGTTATTAGGTCACTAACAAACATGATTAAAAAAATGTGACCCAGCCTCAAGTCCTATACCACCCACAGACATTCCTTTCCACAATGTTTGCCCCTTTATCTCAACCCTTCAGTTTTGTTCGTAATGTAGTTTCTCATATACCGCACTCTCACTACAACATTTTTCACTAGTAGTAGTATGTTTTCACAAAACCATTGGAAAATGGATAAAACTGTGTCAAAGTTCCACATCCTCCTCCTTGTTGTAATTCACTGTTGAATTCAAGAGTGACCCAATTTGGTCTTATAACTTGCTGATCCATGTCCACATTCCTATAACCTGTTGACCTACACTATCAGCAATCCAAGGTAATCCTGTTCGGGGGGGGTAACATATGGAGAGATGATGGGGCCCCTGATAAGTACATCCAAAAGGTTCAGGATGTATGAGCAAACATACAGAACATCAAGGAAATATTTTTTCAGAGTGGGCACTAGACATTTATATTTCACAAGCTGCCATACATAAAAATAACATCATTTCAAAGGAGGACATGATACAGCTACAAGGAAAATATGCAGTTAAAAGGAGCAGTAGTGGAGAGGGTCATTTGACAGTAATCCTATAACATGTACAAAACTTGGTGTAAACACAAGAACACTTTTTAAAGGACTTTGTAAGACATGTTTGTGTGGTTGTAGATGCCTGAGCTTCACAAACCTTGTCATGTTATACCAAGAATGGCTTCTGCAGCTGCTTTAATTCTAATGACATGATTGTGCTGAGGGACAAAGTATTTCAAGGTTGGGCAGGACACAGAATCAATAGGCTAAACTGAGGACCTTTTAGTTCCAGTCCAACAGACAGATAAGATGGGTTAGCATTTTTCTGCTGATCTCTTTTTAGGTTTGTGTGTGTTTGCATCTTCTACAGTTTGTGTTATACAACTATTTACTTTGTTTTCCATTTCAATTAGTTTAACTCCTCCTGTCAAAGCCACAATGGTAGCAGGTTCCACTGACTCACTGGACAGGTTTCTGACCAAACAGCAATTACGATTTAATTACAGGAAGGGGAGGGGTAATTAATTACAGTAAGGGGGGTAATTAAATTCCTCCTCACTGCATGGCACATGGGGATACCTTTCAGAAGAACTTTCAGGATTATCCAGCCAAATACAAAATAAAAGACAAAGATGTGCTTCACTCTATCATTGTTAGAGAGCTAAAGGAATGCTTCTACCTACTTTTCATCTCCTCCTTTTCAGCATTTGTATGGCCTCAGAACATGGCCCACCTCTGCTTCAACAACTGCTCTTCAGCCTGCTGCTCTTTTCTCAGTGTTCAGTATTCATGCTGGTAATCGTAATACTCTCGTTTATACTTCATACTTTCTTAAAGACGTATTCAGTTCAACCTATGCAGGTACAACTTTCCTCTTGTTATGCTAAACCTCTCTCTTATGCTTCATTTGACTTCCAAAACAGTTCCCCTCTCTGTCTTTGCACATTTGTTTTGAACTTCCTGTATTCATTTTACTTGTAAAATACCAACCACGTACATGCACATGAAAAGGAATATAGTAATGCCAATCATTCATTTGAATTAACTGCATACTTACCTCTGCTAATTTCATCTTCTGACTGATTTTATGTACTAAACTGTGTACACGGCCAGGACAAGTAGGGAAACTGCTTCTAAACAAGGTTCAAGGCCTGCTTCAGTATGTCCCTCGACTCCCACACTTCAGGTGTAGGGGAGGCAATACAAATCAAGGATATACAGACATACCTGTGTTCTAGACACATGGGGTATGAAACATTTTTCTTTATTAAAGCACCAGATGCGTGCGATGGTCGATGCTGTAGAAACATTAACCCTATCATGCTGACAGAATACAAGTGCTAGTGGTCAGTACAATTACTTTGTATGAGATATATATAAGAATGTACATAGAATAATAACAAAATAATCATAATGTACACAACAACAGATTTTAGAGGTCCTGTCATACATCAGCCTACATTAGTCTGTTTCCCACTATTTGTTTTTTAGGAAATAACTGCTTTACTAAAACATTCTCTGCAACAGAATCCATCAAACAAGTCAAAGCAAATCATTGAATATATGTGTCTTTTCATCCAGAGCAGGAAGAAACATAGCAATTCAGCATGTGCAGTTCCTGTTTGCTGCATTCTTTTCTTTTTCTAATGTGCAGGTACTTACATTCATCCACTTGGTTTCTGCATCTTCCCCCAAACTACATCAAATGTTACATCAGTGATGCTATCTCCCATAATCGGACATTAGAAGCTATCATTCTTATCAAGAAATAATTCCTGGACTGCAGTAGTACTTATTTCAGTGAGTGGAAGTGAAGCATAATGTCAATAATGTCAAAATAGTGAGACATATTATTTTGCCGACCTGTGTATGAGTCTCCCATCTTCTACTTGGCTACTATGCAATTTCAAACGAGACATTTAACATTTTGGTCACCCCTTAAACAAGTATATATGCATAATACATGTTACAAACTTACAAAAGTAGAGAACTATTTATTCAAAATGATAACTGATCACTAAAAATTCATATTCACAGTTGATCATTTTGAAATTAAAAATGATTCATCCCACTGGCTGGTTTAAGGTACTGAGCAATAAAACTGTTAAAAACACATATTTGAATAACCTCAATCTTCACATGTTTTAACTTCATTAAGTTTCTATATTTCACAAGACCACTCATTTCATCAAGTGATTCCAATATCTAGATCAGTTAAGTGCTATGGCCACTGGCTATGTTAAGGAGAATTAAACAATTTCTTTGTGGTCCACAAATCCACCAAATGTTTATTACACCTACTATTCAGCAAAAACAACAACAAAAAAAACACCAAAGTGTCAGGACAACAACATCAATACTATTAATGTTATTCCACCCTCCAAGATGCAGTGATCTCAGAGACATTCGTAAGAAGCTAGCACTGGAAAAATACATGCCTTACAGCTGTCATTACTGCCTTGCTACCTTGTGCAGAGCTGTGCCCTCTACATTCACATCACTGTAATGTGAGATAACTGAATCCTGTAGTTACTGTCAAGTACTCAGCATGGCTTTTGTCGCTGTCATAGTACCACCACCTCTCATGTCGTTCACCAATACAATTAATAACCATAGAAACTCTGGAAAATTTGTATCCGCTATCTTTCTTGATCTTTCTAAGGCCTTCGATATGGTCACACATAGTAAACTAATAAACGTTCTCTATGATCTAAATCTTAGTCAAAAGGCTATCGCTTGGATCCAAAGCTACGTATCAGGTCGCCAGCAGGAAGTGCAATGGCAGCAGGACCTTTCCCCACTTCTACCAGTAACACTAGGAGTTCCCCAAGGCTCCCATCTTGGGTCCCCTTCTGTTCTCTCTATTTACTAACAAACTCCACACCTCTACTCTACATGCTTCCATAATATGCTGATGATGCTACATTAATATGCTCCACTCCCTTCCTCCAAAACCTCCACTCTGTTACTCAGGACTCCTTTCTACAGTTGAAGACTGGATTACTAATTCTTGCTTAATACTGAATCCTAACAAAACTAAACTGCTTCTCTTCCACCCTACATGATCTACCACTTTAAGTCACTCATTTAATATCATATCTAGAAACAAAACAATCATTACATTTGTCTGTATCGCACACTAAACTGCTAGGAGTAGAGATTGACAACATGAGGTTTGACATTCATATCTCTCAGACCATTAAAAAAGTACACAAAAAGCTAGGGGTGCTTTATAGAAACAAACAATTTCTCACAAATAACACAAAGGCCATAACTGCCCGCTCCCACCTCGTATCTACCCTGCTATACACTTCTCCTATTCTAAGCTATTGTGTAGCCTACATGTACAACGGCGGTAAAACTGGAGTATACTAAACTGTTGCTAGTTATTAGGATATTCTGGATGGCTTTTATTGCTTTCCTAATTGCGCCTATCCATGTGTAGTACATACTACTAAACTTCCGCTAGTTTTTGGGGTACTCTGGATGGCCTTTATTGCTTTCCTAATAGCACCTATCCACGTGCAGTACATACATACTATGTTGGTAAAGTTGTTGTATTATACACTACTGCTACTAAGCATTATTAATATCGATGGCTGTTGCCTTTAACACAGCTATAGTGAGTCCTGCCGTATTTGTTATACACCCTACCCTATTGTAGTTATCAGTGCAATTATCCTTAATGTTGTTTATTAGCCTTTTCATGTACTGCATTTTTGAACCAATGTTTGCTACTGAAATAGAACGTGTAAGGTTATAGCTCTGTTTAAAAGTTTTGCTGTTGATGTTAGTTTATTATTATTCTGTACTTTTTATACTAATGTTAGTGTATAAAGTCTAGCTCTACTTACGAAGAGCAAGAATTTTTTTAACTGTCCTTACGGTGACTTATTCACTGCTGCATCTAATTATTCCCCCTTCTTTCATTCTGCTGCTCCTTTCCTAATACTAGTACTCTCTCTTATCCTGCTCTTCTGTATGTCATTTTTTTCTCAATCTTTTTCATTTCTTTCTCATAATATCCTCCTCCTATCCCTTTATCTTGTGTATCCCATCTCCTACTAAGATAATATCCTAACCCTATGTATGCTCCTCTCCACTAATCCCCGATCTCTCCCAGCTCTCCCACTTACTGTTCTTTGCTTGACTTTCCCACACTGCCAGGGTTCCTTAGCTTCACCACTTTCTTCTAATCTTCTTTTATTTCCTTAACTATACTGACCTTGCCAGCCTGCCTAGACTCTATGTATACTATTCATTTAAAGCTTTACCTACCTCGGGACTTACCTGAGCTCTTTCCCACATTGTTTTTTGTGAAAACTCCTTAGAACAACTGGGCCCCACTCCGTTCAGATTCACTTCGCTCCCCTAACCTACCACCCATTTCCACCCACCCCCAGTGCCCCTAAACTTATACTTCTTGGCCACATCCTCCTCTCCAACTAATAAATCACATACTCCCACCTTTAGAGACAATTAGCACCACACCTTTATTACTGCACCTAAGCAAGTACAGCTCTAACTACTTAGTATGTTTTCCTCCTAGGCATACCACTCAAACCTGGTCTATTCCAGCTTTGACCTCTCCTAGCTATCTTTAATACCCCGCAACCAACTGTACTCACCATGTCTACCACAACTACCTCAATACTAGCTAAACTACTACTTACTGCCACACTAATATATTTTATAACTTCAACCTATCACTTAACCTCCTTTGAACACCTACATTACTCTCAGTTCCACTACCCAACTAACCAAACAGCCTCACATATACTCATCTCTCCGAATAATATAAATATAATATCTACACCTGGCTACCTACTCTCCGAATAATATAAATATAACATCTACACCTGGCTACCTACTTGCAAAGTTCCACAGACTATCCCACATTAAATACTATAATCCTTCAACCAGGAAATATCAGTTTCTAATAAGTAATCTACAATGTGATAGTGTTCAATCTCGCCGTTTGTTCTTACACATGGGTTCGGAGCCGATCCTCGGCTCCGTGTCGGCCGCTTGCAAGCTCTGCATCGAGAAGAAGCTCGAGACAACCTAATACCCACAATCCCCCTCTGCCTTTACCTCAGATCTAGTTTGCCGCTGCTGCTGCATCGCTGGGATCTAGCTCGAGCAACTTGAGATAAGATATAACTTTAATTTTGTTATATTTTAGAAAAATTTGTTCTAAAAGTACCTTTTGGTAGACATAGTGTATGTGTGTGTGTAGGCAGAATTTCTCGGTACCGTTAAGTTTATTTAACTGGTTAGAGTTTTTCGGGGCCTACCACCCCTTACTTAATTTTGACAACCGGACTGACATATACATCGGATTCGACTTTTTTCTATTGGATTTGTCTCTTATACTGGACTTGACTTTTTCTCTTTCCTGTAAGATGTCTGAGAAAATTAAATCATGCTTTAAACGTTGCCAGTGTGGCCAAAAAATGTCAGTTACTGACAACCATAGTTCCTGTGTCTACTGCCTTGGCCCTCTCCACATACAAGAGGACTGTTCAATTTGTCACTCTTTTAGTGGGAGGGTCATGACAGATAGGCGCAGGAAACTCATGGACAGGGGGTTATTAAAACCTTCCTTTCAGGAGGCTCTGGATGCTTCAGACCAGGCATCCAAATCCTCGAAGGAATCGAAGACGTCGGAGCCCAAGTCATCGGCTCCGAGCTCTTCGAGTAAAGTTAGATCACCGGTTCCACAGACTTCGGGGCCGAGTGTTCAACTGGTGTCAGTTCCTGAGCCTCGAGTCTTGGAACCGGTGATGGAGCTCCCTCCCGACTCTATTGAGGTCGGCTCCGTCTTCGGTTCCTTCGACCCGTTCTTCTTCTAAGCTCTCCGATGTCGATGTGGATCGTGTGGTGCAGAAGTTATTGGAGCATTCGGCCCTATCCAAACTTATTTCAGTTTCCACCCAGTTGGTGTCGAAACTTGAAGGCCTCCCATTGTCTCCATCCATTCCTCCTCCGAGACCTGTCCAGTCTTTGGAGCCGGAAGAGGTTGATCTTCTGATTGTGGAGCCCTCGGGTCCAGAACCGTCCTTTCTCGGCCTGTTCCTCTCGCCTCGAGGCCGTCGGACCGGTACCGAGTCTCGGAGCCGACGATCTGTCCTTGGTTCCGGGGCCGAGTCGAACCGACGTTCGGTTCCGACTCTTCCCTCGGGCCTCGGCGCGATCGATTCGGCTCCGTCCTCGGGTCGATGCCTTCGGTGCCTGTTTCGGGATTCTTCCCATTTCTTGAACCGGAGATTCTTCGACTCGGGACCCGGGGCTTCGATCTAATGAGGAAGGTGTTGTCTACCCAGACAACCACATCAGTAGAAGCAACCTCTCCTCCCCATAAAGGGCTGTTATCCTCCTCTGCACCCACGGCCACATCCAAGCGTCGAGCACCGGTGTCTCAGCCACCCCTGGAGGGTGCCCCCTCTTCCTCGGAGGCTTCTTTGGATGCTCCCCACGAAGAAGTCCCTAGGAAAAGATTGTGTAAGAGGAGACACTTAGATTCTCCACAAGAATCCTTGACATCCGATACTGACTTAGATGAGTCAGAAGGGTCCCTAAGTCACCTTCAGAAGATGTCTCTTTTCTGACATATTGGAGATCCTGAAACAGAGAGGTGACTGGCAGTCCCTCCCCCCTTCTGAGGATGAGTCAGTCTTGCTGAAGGCATTCGGTGCTCGCCCTTCTTCCTCCTGGGTCACTCCGCCCTTCGATGAATTAATGGAACTTATTGCTCGGAGGGCGTGGAGGCTCCTGACACAGTGGAACCAGTCCCAAGGAAACCCAATAAGTATATCACTGCACCCCAGGACAAGACTTACTTAACAAAAGGAGTTCCAGTGGACGCTATGGTGGTGGCAGCGCCACGAAAAGGAGATGTCGGAATCTTCCTCATCTGTCCATCCCCTAATAAAGATTCTAGGACTATGGACAGGTATGGGAAGCGCATTTTAGTTCAGCGGCTTTTTCCATGCGATTCCTGAACTATTTGACCCACTTTACACGACTACAGAGGGATCTAGTCAAAGAGTTGGGAGATACCCTCCAGGGTACTACAGATGCTGCTGTCTCAGAGAAAGTGACAGCGCAACTTAATACCCTTACATCCATTGTGAACTCGTCCATGAGGCTGATCTCTTACGCAGCCGAAGGTTCGAGTAGGGCAGCAGCTTCAGCGATTGCTCTTCGCAGACAATCCTGGATGCGCTTATGTTCATTTGCGGAAGCCTTCAAGTCTTCCTTTACTAACGCCCCATTTGACGGTGCCACTCTTTTTGGCCCCAAAGTAAAGGAGACCCGGTGTGAGCAGGAGGGAAAGACTCTGTCTGCTGTCGGAGTCCGTTTTTCCACCCCAACCAGACCGCACCCCAAAGGGCAACGTGGTGGAAAATGTGGTTTGAAAACCCCAAGGATCTTTCCCAGGCACACAGCCTGATGCTCCTTCTAGCGGCAGAGGAGGGGGCAGAGGTGGAAGACGCCGCCCTGGCGGCAGAGGGGGTCCACAGAATCAAGGTGACAGGGATACACTCCCTGGTAAACCTTTCCAGCACTCCTGAGAGGAGGCCCGACTGTCCTGCTCTGGAGGCAGTCGGGGGTCGCTTAGCTTTATACCCTCAGGCCTGGCAAAACATAACTACAGACAAGTGGGTAAAAAGCATGGTTACCAGAGGTTACAATATACCTTTTCTATCCCATCCCATTCCAAAGAAAAGACTCCCAGATGTACCGCCCCATCTGCGAGAGCCAGCAGCTATAGAAATTTCAAAGCTGCTAGAAAAAAGAGTCATCCAACCAGTCCCAGCGGACCAGAAAGGATTCGGGACTTACTCAAGGTTCTTTTTAGTTCCAAAGAAAACAGGGGACTGGAGGCCCATTCTGGACCTAAGCGACCTCAATACCTTCGTCAGGAAAGAAAAGTTCCGAATGGTCACGCTTCAATCGATCCTTCCATTCTTACAGAAGGACGACTGGATGTGCTCAATAGATCTGAAGGATGCATACTACCACATCAAAATGGCCAGGGCATCCAGAGATCATTTGCGCTTCCGGCTGGGGGCCAGTCACTTTCAGTTTCGAGCCCTGCCCTTTGGTCTGACCTCAGCCCCCAGGGTCTTCACCAAATGCATGGCAGTGGTAGCGTCTCACTTGAGACGCCAAGGATTCCAGGTGTTTCCGTATCTGGACGACTGGCTCCTTTCTGCCACCACCCAGTGTCAACTAGTACAGGCCAGAGACTATACTCTTCAACTGTGTATTCATCTAGGAATTTCCGTAAACTTCGGAAAATCCTTACTACAGCCATCACAGAGTATCTTATTCATAGGAGTGGAATTAAATACACATCAGTTAATTCTAAGACTTCCTCCAGAAAGGATACTTTCACTTCAGACTCACATACGTCTTCTTCTCTTGTCCAGGAAATCCCCAGCAAAACTGGTACTGAAGGTTTTGGGACTCATGTCAGCTTCTCTTATTGCAATACCCTTGGGAAGACTGCACATGAGAGTCCTACAATGGCTACTGTTTGCACAATGGTCGTTCCAACAACTACCTCTAACACACGAGATTCTTATAACGAACACATGCAAGACACACCTAAACTGGTGGCTTCAGATGTGCAACCTTTCGAAGGGGAGACCATTTGTGTTACCCACACCTACAGTTACGGTGACCACGGACGCTTCCCTGATAGGGTGGGGGGGCATCTTTCAGGGACAGACAGTCCAAGGCGAATGGACCAATTTAGAGTACAATCTGCACATCAATGTTCTAGAGTTGAGGGCAGTGTTTCTAGCGTTGCAACACTTTGCTCCCCTTCTTCCTCTGGGAACTATTGCAGTTCAGACGGACAACATGTCGGTAGTCTGGTACATAAACAAGCAAGGGGGAACCAAGTCCTATCAGCTATGCAGAGAGGCCATGAGAATCTGGCAATGGGCGGAGTCCACGGGTCGCTTTCTGATAGCAACGCACATCCCGGGGTCATCCAATGTCATAGCCGACAGGCTGATCAGAGCAATTCTGTTACCGCACGAGTGGTCCCTAAAACAGTCAGTTGCGAAAAAGATTTTTCGCACGTGGGGCCAGCCTTCCTGCGATCTGTTTGCGTCTCCAATGAATGCCAAATGCAGGAGCTACTTTGCCCTATTACCCCCTCCAGGGGAAGTCCCCAGGGACGCACTGATTCACGATTGGCCCCCGGGACTCCTGTACACATTTCCTCCCTTCCCCCTGATATCAAAGTTTCTCCAGAAAGCCAAAAACCTACACAGGACAATAATCCTCATTGCCCCATTCTGGCCTCGTCAAATTTGGTTCCCCTTCCTCATGACACACTGCATTCGGGGACCCTGGATCCTGGACCCAGAGCCAGATCTATTGACGCACTCGTCAGGGGCTCCTCACCCCTCGCTCTTGTCCCTCCATCTAGCAGCTTGGCTGCTCCGATTCCCAACTTAGCCAGGTCTGATCTTCTTTCGCCTGCAGTTCAGAATATATTAGTGGCTTCTCATAAAGCTTCCACTACTAAAACATATACTAGTAAATGGAAGCGCTTTGTATTCTGGGCGAATACACAGCAAGTGGTCCCTGTTATAGCTCCTTTGAATAAAATATTAGAGTTTTTAACAGACTTGTTCCATCAGGGTGCTTCTCCTGCCACATTAAGAGTTCAATTGGCTGCCATTTCTAATTTCCATGTGGAAGAATGTGGGGCTCCTGTTATGGCTCACAGACTTTGTAAAGCCTTTTTAAAAGGGCTTTTCATATTAGACCACCAATTAGATCTCCTACGTCACCTTGGAGTCTAAACTTATTGTTATCTAAGTTAATGCTGCCCCTTTGAACCAGCCTCCTCTTGCCCATTGAAATTTTTGTCATGGAAGACTCTCTTTTGGTAGCCATTACATCCGCTAGGCGAGTATCTGAACTTCAAGCTCTCTCCATTAAGCACCCTTATTTGATCTTTCACTCTGACAGAGTTTCTCTTCGCACTAATTCATCCTTCCTTCCTAAAGTTTGTTCTATTAATAATATTAATCAGTCCATTGAATTACCCACTTTCTTCAAGAATCACTCCAATAAAATGGAGTATATGTTGCACAAATTAGATGTTCACAGACAGCTAAGGTTTTACTTGGATAGAACAAAAGATCACAGAAAAACTGATCAACTTTTTGTAGCCTTTGCTGATAACAGGAAAGGAGTAGCGGTTACCAAAAGAACTCTTTCTAAGTGGTTAACTGATTGTATCATCTATGTCTATGATTCTTCAAATCAAACTCTTTTGCACAAACCCAAAGGACATTCCACAAGGTCAGTGTCTACATCCCTGTCTCATGCAGCCCGCCTACCACTAGACGCTATTTGTGCGGCTGCTACTTGGTCTAAGCCACATACATTCATTTCACATTATAAAGTAGACAAGGTTTCTAGGGACAGGGCAACCTTTGGTTCCACTGTGCTCAAGAACGTCCTTCCGTGAGTTCCTCAGGAACAAGGAGCTAGGGACGCTACCCATGTGTAAGAACAAATGGCGAGATTGAACACTATCACATATAGAAGTTATGTCCTTACCATAACGTTCCATGTGGAGTGTTCATCTCGCCTTTGTTCTTACATTCCCACCCTCCCGCTCTTAGGAAGAACGTTCAGTTTGGTGCCTGGCCTGGGGCATTCTGCTTCTGCATTGCAGTTGTTGTGTATATAGTTGACATGTATATATATGTGTATATGTGTATATATATATATATATAGACTCTTAGTTCTGTGCATATGTGATATAAGCATGAGTGTGCTCTCTCTGACTACTGGTTTGCTTGCAAACTAGATCTGAGGTAAAGGCAGAGGGGGATTGTGGGTATTAGGTTGTCTTGAGCTTCTTCTCGATGCAGAGCTTGCAAGCGGCCGACACGGAGCCGAGGATTGGCTCCGAACCCATGTGTAAGAACAAAGGCGAGATGAACACTCCACATGGAACATTATGGTAAGGACATAACTTCTATTTATGCATTGTACATTCTAAAAAATGAATCCTTACAAAATGGTGATATCCATCCTAACCCAGGCCCAGCCGATGTCATACCTACTGATCTTTATACCTCCAATCCCTCTATCTCACTCAGCCCCATTAAACTCCCCAACTCTCTCCTGATAGCACATCTCAATATCCAAAGTGTCAACAATAAAGTTCCTCATCTCCATTCTCTCTTAGACATGTACTCTTTTGACATTCTATGTTTAACAGAAACTTGGTTAAAATCATAAACCCAAAATAATGAGATTATCCCACGAGGATATAATATATTGAGACATGACCATACACAAAGAAAGGGAGGGGGAGTAGCAATTCTTTTCAAGGAAGGGCTACAAGTTACCACCTCACCTTATACCCCACCTAAGGACAATAATGCAGAAATCCTTATTTCCAAGATTCAGCTTAATTCTAATAAAGCCATAATATCTTATGCATTTATCTACCTCCTGGAAATAATATTGGCATCTTAGAGGATATTCTTAGCTGGGTCACAGCAACCTTTCCACAAGAAACTATAATCCTAGGTGATGTCAATATAGATTGGAACTGCATCAATACTGAGCATCCTACTTCTCATATTAAACTTCATGGCTTCTCTCAGACCATCACCTCCCCAACTAGAATTAACAAACCAAACTAAAAAGAGAGCACCTTAGATTGGATTCTCATTAATAATCACCATCAACCGTACAAAGTAGGTATCTTCCCTGATGATGCAAGTGACCATTGCTTAACCTATATAATCAGGCAAAAAATAGATATCTCCCACCCAAGATCATATAGGACTTTACGTTCCAACAAACTATTTCTGAGCGAACTTAGTGCCTGTAATTGGACTTATCTAAAAACCCTCCCATTGGAAGAGGCTGTCCAATACTTAAACTCTAAATTCTTAACTATCCTAGACCAACATGCACCTATACGTAATATAAGAATTAGGTCAAAACCAGCCCCATGGCTCACCAAAGATACCAGGCAAAAAATCCTACTTAGAAATAAAGCCTGGACTAGGTGGCAAACTACCAAAAGCTCATCTGATCAACAGACATTTAGACAAATAAGAAATGCAACTAAAAAAGCCATACTCTTAGACAAAAAAAAAAAAACACTTACTACAAAATACAGCAAACACACCAAAATAACTCTCAAAGATTCTGGGCAAGTATCAATAGACTCTTATACCCAGGACACTCCAGTACACCAACATCAATAGGAGCTAACCATGAGACTCCCATCCAAACTGCTAATGACTAACTCCTTCACAGATGCCATCCAAACTCTAGTCAGTCAGCTATCTCCTGACACCTCTAGTATTCCTACCCCCACAACTAGCACTCTACCTACCTTCCTACTACAACCCATATCTACTAACTTTATTTTCAAACTCCTAGCAAAACTTAAGCCTTGTACCCCTTCCGCTGACCAAATCCCAGCTGAATATCTGCAAAAAGCAGCTAAAGCAGTAACTTATCCTGTATCCATCCTGATAAACAGAACCATTAAAGAAGGATATATCGCTACCAGCTGGAAAATCTCACACATTACCCCCCTACACAAAGGTGGCAACTCAAATGAATATTCTAACTACAGACCCACAACCCTTCTATCCCCCTTAGCAAAAATAATGGAAAAATGCATTCACCATCAGCTAATAGGCCATCTAACTCAACACAACCTACTAGCTAAGGGCCAACATGGCTTTAGGCCATTCCATAGTACCAAAACTGTCCTCCTATCCTTTACAGACACCATTAATAGAAACCGCAATAACAATGTACTCTCTACAGCACTATTTATTGATCTTTCAAAGGCTGTTGATATGGTAAACCACACATTGCTTATCAATATTATCACTTTCCCTGGATACTCAATCTATAAAGTGGTTTACTTCCTACCTGAGCAATAGGCAACAAGCAGTGCACTGGGAAAATAATCTATCATCCCACCTGCCAGTCATACTGGGCGTCCCCAGGGCTCCATTCTAGGTCCTCTCTTATTTTCAATTTTTATTAATGATCTCTACTTAGCTATTCCCAATGCAACTTGTATACAACATGCAGATGACTCTACATTAATCTGCACAGCTAAATCTGCTTCTGAATTGCAATGCCAAACCCAGAAAGTATTTAGCATAGTTGAGACATGGTTCTTAAAGCGCTGTCTCCTATTGAATCCCAAAAAAACAAAGCACCTGCTCTTTACTCCTACTTGTAGGTCCACACCAATAGATTTCTCAGTCATTTCTAACAATGGTACCCTCATATACCCAGACTACCACCAAACTCCTTGGGATTACAATAGACAACAACCTTAACTTTGACACCCACATTAACAACACTATAAAATCAGTTAACAGAAAAATTGGCTCCCTGTACAGAGTCAAACCCTTCCTTACACCAATAGCAAGAACTATCATTGCCCACTCCCATCTATTCTCTACTCTATGCCTCACCAATATACACTAACCTATCCAAAAATAATCTTCTCAAACTTGCTACCTCTTATCATAATATTGCCAGATTTGCCACTGGTAAACCCTTCAGAACCCATCACTGTCAGAATCTCAAACAACTTGGATGGCTTGAACTTCAAAATCAGCTTCAATTCAACAAACTTACCATTGCCCATAAGATCCTTTACCAGTCAAACAATACTCCAATACTTTCAGACCTCATAACCCCCTATAAAAATCTTAATGCCTTGCGTTCATCAAATAAACTCCTAGTTAACATCAACAAGTCTCACAACATGGCAGGGGACACTCTAATCTCAAACACAACTGGGAAAAACTGGAACCTTCTACCTATTGAAATTACTTCCTTTCCTTCCTTACCACTCTTCAAACAAAAATTTAAAAACTTCTTCAAAACACACTGGCTGTGCCCTTGTAGCAACCCTGACTAACCTATAATTACTGCTACTAATATCTTTTCTAGCTGTTTCTCTCTCCACTAAATTAATCTTCTGTAGTGCAATGGAAAGCATGTAGTAAGAACCTGGATACTATTTTTTTAGCCACTAGCACATGTATATATCTTGCTCTAAACTTTGTATATAGTTTTATGAAATGTACTGTTAAATGCATAAAAATATATTCTATGTCTACTTCTTGTTTTTTTTTTTTTGTAACAATACTTATTGTCTGTTTGTATTGGTCTTGCAGCTTTTCTCCCCAGGCGTCTACTGAAAATGGACATATATCCAGCTAGACTAGCCCAGTCAACAAATGTAAAATAAAAATAAATAAATAAATATTCTCACAAACCTTAGAAAGACTGATGTAGCCAAACTCAACCCCTGCTACAATAAAATAGCCAGATTTGCCACTGGTTCCCCTTATAGGGCACATCACTGTATAGCTCTAAAACATCTTAGCTGGCTAGAACTCCCGCAACTCCTATTATTCAACCAACTCACCTTTGTCCACAAAATTCTACATCAGACAGAGAACACCCCCACTTTACAAAATCTTATACTTCCATACTCCAACAATCAACTTCTCCACTCCAGTAACAAATTCCTTCTGGAAGTAACTAAGGCTAACAACACAGCTAGGGAATCCCTCTTTTCTAACTTCATATCAAAAATATGGCACACATTACCTACACATATTACATCTCATTCCCCATTAGTGCAATTTAAAAAACTTCTAAAAACACACCTAGCTAATACTTGGCTATGTTCCTGTATTAGCATCGGGTAATCCTACCCTTTAATCATTAACCTTACCCTAAAGAATAGCATCATCACCAAAAACATGCTTCTTCTATCTCTCCCTATGCTGTTTGTTCTTCATAGCTTAAATATTACCTTCTTCAATAGACGGATTGTGCCTCCTATTATAAGGTCCTTACAAATTCTCCATCTTTGTTTTGTTTCTTTGACATTGATGCCTTATGTACATCTTGCATATTCTTCCTAACATACATCCCAAGTCACCTACGTAAATTTCAAGCCTACTGTATATAACTATGTTCTCTAGTTTAATAGATTCAAAGTATACCTGTACTTGTTACTTATTATGTTGCTATTAAACTGAGATGTATCTTGTTATTTAAACAGCTATTTACTTTGTGTTGTCATTTGGAAGCATTTGTTTTTCATGTGGAGCTTTTCTCCCCAGGCATCCACTGAAAAAGGATGTGTGCAAGTTAGACTTTCCCGGTCAACAAATGTAAAACAAATAAAATAAATAAAAATCATATAGAAAGGGAAAGTGTAGCACTGGTGTATATATTTCCCGCAGCATCACTTATTCAAGAACAACTTGGAGAAGTGCAACATTACAAAGATAGGTAACACATAGAATACTGTTAAATACACTTAGCTTATGCCTTAAATGAACACTGACTGAATAAGTTATAGGAGTTTACTAATTTAGTGATGTAATATTTGTTGCAATACATATCTCTTCTGATGGGCTTATTGCCCAGTTACACAGAGGTATTATTTTTTTAAGCAGGAGATAGTGAGAACCATCCGAGCATTGTACGGAGTTGGGTGAGGTACACATTAATCATTATGCTTTGAATAAAATCAATATAAAAAATACAGTCTATTTTATTTTGATACGTTCCATGTGGAGCATCGTATTTTGCAAATAAACTCTACTTAAACTAGTCTTGGAGGTTGGTGTTTTTGACATTTCCACACCTATTTTTCTGGTTTTAAAGCCTACCAACATGGAAGTCCAAAACCATCCCTTTTGACCAGTATATTCGTTGTCTGTTTTCTGCATGCAGATTAATGCAAAAGTTCTACAGTTTTATGTATGACTTATTCTCTAAGTGTAACCACTGCAAGCCTAGGCAAAGTAAACTTCCACAGATGTATTCATCTTAAAATTAGTTATATTTTAATATGTTCTTGTATCCATGGTTTTAAGTGTCTTGAGTATCCTGACCACATGTACTTTGTTACATGCACACACACACACCAAAGAAAGTAGTATGCAATTCAAGTATAATAGGCGATCATTTCCTTAATTTAGCTATTTTTCTGTTGTAGCATGAATAAATTATGAGAACTATTTGAAATAATAGTACTGGCAGATGATATTTATTGTAATACAAGAACTGTAGTCTGCAATAAAACTGTGTAACCTTCATAGTGGTACTCTAATCTTTTTAAGCTAGGTTTATTAGATTCTGAATCAGAAGATCATGAACATTTTATCTTTTCTGTATGAAGCAAATGGAACCTCATCCAAAACTGCACTCCCATTTTAGTGTAATAATAATAAATGCTAATTCTTGGGGTCGTAGCCCTTACCTTGTTAGGAGACCGATCATGTTCAGTAACAAATACTATTATGTCCACATACTTTCTCTTTGGTATGCAGTAAGCTGCTTCTGCCTAGTTCCTCTTCAAGAAGTCTAGTCCATTGATCCACAACTCTTTATGTGATATATTGCTTCTTGCGCCCCCCCCCCCCCAGTTATCTACCTTGTAACTTTAATTAATGCTTGCTTGTTTTCCTGTATGTTTTATCTGAAATATTTTTGCATCTGTATGATGATTTCCCTAAAGTACTTCCTGCTTTCTGTACTGACTTCTAGTGGCATAATTACTTAAATCCAATAGATTTTAAAGCCACTACAAGTCAGTAAATGAAATAAAGATAAATATTATTTGGTGCAAGTTGTTTTTGCATCTTACAACTTTTGAACCATTTATATCTCATAATGAATGTGTCTTCAATTCAAATACTGTTAAATACACTTAGCCTATGCCTTAAATGAACACTGACTGAATAAGTTATAGGAGTTTACTAATTTAGTGATGTAATATTTGTTGCAATACATATCTTTTCTGATGGGCTTATTGCCCAGTTACACAGAGGTATTATTTTTTTAAGCAGGAGATAGTGAGAACCATCCGAGCATTGTACGGAGTTGGGTGAGGTACACATTAATCATTATGCTTTGAATAAAATCAATATAAAAATACAGTCTATTTTATTTTGATACGTTCCATGTGCAGCATCGTACTTTGCAAATAAACTCTACTTAAACTAGTCTTGGAGGTTGGTGTTTTTGACATTTTGATATTACCTTGGCTTCATTTTCCTCAAATAATTTTTAAGGGGTCTAACATTTACTGTATCTGTTCTTACTTGGCAATAGGATCAACATCTTTAAGAGAGTTCATGCATGCAAGGGGTGTTCTTAAGACAAGTTACAAGAGAGGGTGTGAAAAATTAAAGACACATATAAGCCGTTAAGTATGACTTGTAACTTGCCCAGAAGACAAGGAACTAGGCACGTATTGTAAGTGCAGTCAAATATCTGTCATTAAATGTTTGGTTTCAGCAATTCTCTTCGGATGACTTTTGGTGAAGGCAACGGCATAAATGTCATGACAATTAGTAATACAGTTTGGCTGGGCTACATCCTCACTTATAAGTTATACTGTGACATTGAAAAGTAGTTCTTAAAATGATCAGAATCTGTAAAAAATAAAATAACTGTAGGTGACAAGTTCAAATAATAAATAAGGATTTCCAGATATCTGTTTCCCCCCACATATCCCCAAACATGTGGTGACTGCTGCCTGCGCCCTCAAAAAAAACAATCATCCATGGACGGGATGATGTCCCCCCATGTGTGTCTATGAACTCAACGAGGAATTAAACCCACAGTTAGGACAGCTGTTTAATCTTAGCCTCACCTCAGGATAATTCAAGAGTGGCGACGGGCGACTGTGAACTTGCAGACTTTGAAAGGCAGTCCATACAGCCTACCTCGACCAAGGCCTTCCTCGACACAAAAAACCCCACTCAGGTATCGAAAAAACATCAGCTTGAATGTAAAACCCATACATCACAAGTGGTGTCCAGCTCAGTCCTGGGTCCACACTCCTTCTCGGCATCTACTTCTTCTGAAGTACAAGCAAACACAGGAGGGTTGGAGTTTGCAGATGACTGCAAACCTGGCCATAGTCGAAACACATCTGACACAGATATCCTCCAGAAGAAGGGCCTCACAGAAAGGTGCCAGAGCCGCCCAGCCTGGCCTGAAGTTAAAAAAAAAAAAAGTCATCAATCCTTCTCGAAAAACAAGGTTACCCCTAGCTACCATATAGGTGGCAATCCACTGAGCACAGAAAAGTCATCAGAGATCTGGGGACCCAGGTTGACAGTAGCATTCACATCTAGATCAAGGGAGGTCATCGTCCCCTGTACTCATCACTCATTAGACCTATGATTGAGTACAATGCCGTATCTGACCAGACACCTGCTGCAGCTCACCAAAAGGATAAAGGGTCTCAAAATATGTCTTAACTGAAAGAACTCCAGCTCTATTCAGTCTCATACCAAACCCAGATTTTCTAGATCCCTCAGAACCACAAGGGCTGGAGGGACAGATTCATCACCCAGAGACTCCCTATGCTGTGGAACAAAATCCCGGTACATGTGAGGCAGAGCACCTCTCTGGCCTTGTTCAAGAGGAATCTTGACCAATGGATGGGAGATTGCAGATATACCCCAGGGATTACTTCAGTGTCACTGCTTGACAGAGGCACAGCAAAATGATAGGCATAGCTTTTATTCAACTGGGGCGCTAGCCAATCCACATGGCTAGGCGGCTTATAAAATGCCCCCCGGGCAGATAGCCTAGTATGAACCTATGAACCTATGAACCTATGACACAGCTTAATTATCAGCCTTTAACTTTTGGGACACCAGTTTAAAATCTACAGGGCTCAAGTCCTCTGAAAGGAATTTATAATCTGTCAAATACAGGGACTATTCTGCATCAAATAGCTGAATCAAGATGTCCCAAAATAGCACAAGTACTGAAATTTGGATAAATCATGGAAACAATTTATCTTCCCCACATTTAGCAGCATGCATAAGATATATTGGTATTTTATGAGATTTCTTTAGAATGTAAACATATACATACATACACTGATATATAAAGCACATCCCATCTTTTTGGCACTCCATAAAAGACAGCAACTCCAACAAAGCCATAAAGGACTTTGTAAAAACCACTAGGAATTAGTTAAACCGTTCAAATACCTAACCATATGGTTAAACTTACCCTTAACCTTCATCACCCATGCTAAAACAATCATAACTGGTGCATTAAAAACCCAAACTTAGGTTGCACAAATAAAAAAACAGCAGAAAAGTACAGTTTTGTACCTACCATAAATGTAGATGTTCGAGGATCCACATTGCTGCAGTCCTAACAGCCCCAGATGTCAGAAGACCCTAAAGAAAAGGTCAAAACCCTAGGCAACAGCTAAACAACCAACCAGCCTAACACCAAGAATATGTACAATATATACAATACCCAGCTGGAATCTCTTTGCCATGATGGGAATAACAGAAAGCACAAAGCAAAAGAAACTAATAACTGCTGAGATTGTCTGAACCCTTTAGTTCTGTCCAAATAATAGTAGGCAAATGAATAGTTTGGTGTAAAGCCACACTAGAAACCACTTTAGGCATAAAGGATATCCTTGTGGAAAATTAAGAAAGGCTCAACTGCCATAAGGGCCTGGAATTCAGAAACCCTTCTTGCAGAGGTAATGGCCAACAAAAAGCAGTTTTCCATGACAAATATTTCAACTCAGCAGTAGCTGCAGGCTCAAAAGGTTGTAGAGTGAGTTTCTCCAACACAAAATTGAGATCCCAAGCAGGTCTAAGAAATTGCTTGAATAAAGGATGAGAAAACAAAGGAGGGTCACAATCATAGTGAGCTGAAATTGCTGCAGCATGAATGAGCCACACTTAAATCAGGCTCAGAAACATCCAAATCCTTAGCTGCACTCCAAAATAAAATCTCTTCCATTTATAGGCCTTCTGGCTTCCAAAATCACATTCAAAACTTGTTGTGGAAGTTGAGACCTTTATGTTTTAAAACAGAATATGCCATGCTGTTAGGTGAAGAGAGTGAAGTTTGACATTGATCAAATGACTGTCCTCCTGGGACAACAGATGTATCAAAATCATCCTTGGCTTGTCCTGTCTGACCTTCAGAAGTACCTTTGGGAGGAGAGGGGGATCCATGATTTGTCTGACAAAATCATTGCTTGCCTGCATAGAGGATATGATGTACCACATGACAGTTGTGTTGTCTGTTAGAATCAACACCTGCCCTGGAAGAAGTAAACCACTTGTCTTGTATCCACTTTCCATTTAGATGAGCTCTGACATTCCTGAGCCCACCACAAAATTCCTTTTGAATGCAAGGCATTATTTGAATGACAGTGTCCAGATCCTGGCAGTGCTGTGTCCATACATTTTGAGATACCATTGTAGCTTCCTCATATGCAGTTTGGCATTGGGAAGCACCAGAATACAAGATGCCATGAACCCTAAGGCTTGAAGGACTGTCCTTGCAGTCAGCCCGACTGAAGAGATAGCTGAAGAAATAGATTCTTTTGTTTGTCCGGGGTTAAAAGGCCATCTGGGATGCTGTATTCAGTCTCACACCCAGAAAGCACATGTCTTGAGAGGGTACTAGACTGGACTTTATTTCGTTCACAGAATACCCCAGGCATCTTAGCACTGCTATCACATATTCCAAATGATGAAGAAGCTCTTCCTTCCTTGAGCCAGAATCAGGCAGTCGTCCAAATAAGGATAGATCTGTATTCCTTTTAGCCTGAAGAAAGCTATCACTGGAGCCAGAACTAGTAGATAAGCCAAAGGGCAATGCAGAGAACTGATAGTGAGAAGTCCCAGCTCCTTCCTGCACTTTAGTCTGATAGGAACATGAAGGTAAGCCTCCTTGAGATCCAAAGTTACCATCCAATGATTTTTGCCCAGCAGAGGTAAAAGCTGCTGCAACGCCAACATTTTGAACTTGGGAATGTCCAGATAAGTATTGAGGACAGATAAATCCAAAATTGGTCTCCACGTGTTCCCCTTCTTTGGGACTAGGAACAGGCGAGAATAAAATCCTAGGCCCCTTATAGGAACCGCTGTATGGCCCCATTTGGAGTAACAGTGAAATTTGCTTGTGAGCCTCTATTCTTTGTTGAGGAGGAATGTCTGGCATGCCTTTGAAAGGAGGCAAGGTATGGAAATAAAACCTGTAACCGTGATGTATGATATCCAGTACCCATTTGTCTTGGGTAATCAAACTCCAATTTTCTTTGAAAAGTGCCAACCTTCCTCCCAAAGGTGCTGGTCATTGGGTCTGTTTCACTTGTAGACTGTGCAGGAGAACTCCCTGTTCTAGGCCTGAAAGAGCCCTGACCTCTGCCCCATCTACCCCTAGACTGGGAATCATAAGAAGGATACGTCCACCCTTTAGTAGGCCAATTTCTACTAAACTTTGGAGGCTGAACCTGCAAAAAATCTTTAACAGTCTGCATAGACTTAGCCTTGTCTTCCATTTTCTTTAAAACTGCCTCAACAGGAGAACCAAACAGGACACCAGATTGCAAAGGGGCATCCAAAATTCTAGTTTTCACATGATCAGATAAATTTTGATCCCTCAGCCAGGCATGCAAGAACTGACCCAGTGGCAGCCACCCTAGACGAGGCCTGTACAGCATCAAAACCACATTGCAAAGAATGCTTACCCACCTGTTCAGAAACATGCACTAAATCTTGTAACTCATTACAGTCAATACCTTCCGCCAGAGCATCAACCTTAGATTTCAACTGAGAAAGGAGATAATTTTGATATTTCAACATGTGAAACTGGCAATTCAAAGCTCTCATGGCTAAAGTGGAAGAAGTATAAACTTTCTTTCCCCATCTATCCAAGGCCCTGGCCTCTTTATCTGCAGGAACCGGGTTCTTGACAACAGAAGCCTTAACACCCTTAGGCCCCTGACTAACAGTTTCTGGGTCTGCTCTAGGACTCTTAAAAAGATACTTATTAGCTTCAGGCACCCTGTAATACCTATCTGGCTTAACAGGAGCCGGAGGCAAAGAGTCAGGATTAAGAGAAGCCTCTGCAAACACATCTTCCACCACATTCAAAACAGGAGGTATAGCTAAAGGCCTATGCTGGGGTAAAACAAAATTCCCTAAGTCTTTCCTGAATCAGAGAAATCCTGACCTTCCCATTTAAAATGCTCTCTCATGGAGTGAAGGGTCTCTGAAAAGAAAAATCCTCAGGAGGAGAAGCAGAAGGAGTAGAATCATCCACATCAGAATCAGAATAATGAGAATACTCCTGCAAGTCTTCAGCCAAGACTCAGACACATCGAAGCCTGCTCATAATCCCCAACACAGCTTCCATCCTAGGCCTCTTATCAGGAGGGGGCATAGAGCCTCTAATTAAAGTAATTAAATCCTCTGCCATTTTGAGCATGTGCTTCTTGGGCACAGCACCTGAAGAACTGGGAGCGACACCCACAGAAGCTAAACTAGACCTGCCTCTAGGAGAAGCCTTGGAAGCAGAAAGAGAAGGCCTAGACCCCTTAGGAAGGGAGGGGAGTACAGTTACTAGAGAAGCCCCTACAGCCTGCCCTGCCTCCTGGGAGGCCACATCCTGTAAAATCAAAGGTTCTCCCTGGGACTATAGAGAGGCCTCCGTCAGAACCACCGGTTCCACTGACACCTCTAAAGAACTGACGTCCGTCTAACCTAGGTTTACCTGCCTTGTCCTTGCGCTTCTTAGAGAAGCCGGCCGGAGCATCCGACGGCATTTTGTAATTACACCGCTTCCCAAAGACCAACCTAGCACAATCCAACCTCCGCTTTATAGTATTAAACCTAGCACAACATCCAACAACGCCGTGCTCAGGTCCTAAACAAGGTATACACAAATTATGGTAATCCCTATGCGGTATCTGTTTCCCACAAGAAATACAGTTATTCACTTTTCTGACATCCGCAACACTGCTTCTGCATCAGACCATGCGGCAAAAGACTGAGCTGATGTCAGTCATGACCGACGCCAGCCTTATACTCTGATATTCGGAAGTGTTAGGACTGCAGCAATGTGGGATGAAGAACATCTGTAATATTTTTTAAATAAAAATAATGCCTAGCTAGCTTTATCCTAGTCATTACCTACAAATATCAAACATCTTCAGATAGCAGTAAATAAAGTATATTGGCTCTTAACATCTGCTAGTGCTGCCTGGGATTTGTGCCTGTACTTGCTGTCTGTGACCAGGGGGGCAGTAGAAGTTAACTCCCAAAGGCAGAGGAGTAGGGCAAGTTCTCATGGCCTCCAATGACTGGCTACTTACTGTATGGTTGGAAAGTCGTGGACTTTAAACTTTTCCACTGCTATGCAGCTGGGTACATTTCTGTGCTTCACTGTGGACTGTGGATTTGACTGAACACAAGGAGAGATGTGGAGAGAAAAGGAGGAAAGATGAGCCCTGTACTTCAAGCCCTACAATACCTGGGACTTAATTCTGATCATGGGGCTAACTGCTTTGGGACCTGATGAACTCATGCTGTCTGAGACGTCTGACGTGCTGCCTGTCAAAACGCAGCAGAAGTTATTTCCTGACAACAGAGAAGTGGGATAACTCTCCAGCAACTGTGTGCTTAATAGTTCAGGACATTTAAATTGTTAGCTGTTGTAAATCATACAGAGAAATTCCTGCTCGCTGCACATCAGACAAACTCATTCCATAAACCTTAAACCTAACTGGCAGTTAGCCAGTTTTTCCATCTGCCTGTAGGAATTGCAATACATCACAACAGAAATGTTTTGCTTGGTCTTATACACCAAGTTAATGCACTTTTATACACTCTGTATTATCCCATGTACTTTTCAGTTTTATTTTTAACATGTTATGATAGTATTTAAAACTATACTATCTTTTGTTACTATTTTTTTACAGCACTTGTTAGATCTCCACAGTAACGCTGCTCTCTATACTGTTCTACCAATTACACTTAATTACTGCACTTTATTGAAACTGCTCCAGATTCTATACCAATTACACATAATTGCTGCACTTTATTGCTACTGATGGATTGTTTGCTGATCGTGGTCATATCATTTAACTGCTTACTGTGGGATATGAAATCGCTGCATGCATGTTGCCTTTTTGTTCATGGTTACCATTATCTGTGAACCAAATGACTGCAATCTATGGTTTACAAATTTCTGCTGTGTTCCTGGACTGATTTCCAGTTTTAACAAACCGTTGGACTTTTTCCTACTGCTCTGAATCTTAGCTGATGTCTGCTATAACCAGTTGCTGTCCAACATATACAATGCTTTGCTGTTCATTTTTACAACTGCTCATCAAGATTAATGAAATCCTGCTTGCTGTTACTACTGTCACGTAGACCAGTGATGGTGAACCTATGACATGTGACTCAAAGGTGAGACTCCATGACGTTTTGGGTGACACACCAGCGTTCACCAACACCCGAGTTACCAAAGAAACTGAATGAACAAAAATACAAGAAATATGTGACCCTGCACTTCTCTATTAAAATTTAGCAAAAAAAGTAATTAATTGATGTTAATCAAATCAAATACATTGTGTTCCATATTTTTTCCAGTTCAATTCAAAATTACTATTAAAAGTAGGTTAATTTTTTCTTGCACTATTTTAAGCCCAATTATCACTGTGCATATAGTTTTCACTGTTAAGTCATGGATTTTTCTTTTACTTTTATAATACATAGCAGCATACATGATTGGACTGCATTTTTTAAATAAATGAATATGTAAAGAATTGTTTCTCTTTTGTTCGGGGGGTAGGGGTGACTCGCCAGCAGAGTCATGATAGGCATTTTCCAAATTTTTGACACACCGAGCCCAAAAGGTTCGCATCACTGCCCTATTTCTCATAAGTTTTGATAGGCAGGTGCCTGTGTAAGTGTGAGTGGATGTAAAAATGTGCGCCTGTTCTCATGAGGTTTACTAGGTGGGTGTCTGGGAAGATTAGGTCAGAATTATTTTGACCACCTTCGCATATTCTGGTTTGTTGTGATGGTGTTGGTGTGGGGAAATGTGAATCCAGCTTGGACAAGTAATTGCATCTTCCACTAATGAAGTTACAGTAACCTAGAAGTTAAGGGTTGTAACTAAATATGGGGCATTTGGTGCATTGCCTGGACAATCCTAGCACATTGATAAGGGAAAAAGTGTGAGTTTACTGGGACCCCGTGATGGAAGGAGTTAAAAAGGGTGCCATGATGGATTTAATTTAATGGCAAATTAGTTAGTACTGGAAGCAGGTTGGTATTGAATACCTAATGATCAGTATTCAATGGAAGTAGCAAAAACACAGCAGTAAGAACATGACCTAGAGCACTTGTTAAATAGTAGTAGAACATTTGAATGGACTGGAACCAGTCAGTCACAGAATGCAGCACCAAATCACAAACTGGACAGCAGTACAGTACAGCAGGACAGTAGCCTTAAACAATAGGCAGTATAGTGTAACAGAACTCTTCAGTGGACAGCAACTACCATGGAGTAATTACAAACTGCAGCAAAAAAAAAACACGTGGACAATACAAAACCACAAACAAAACAAGCAGCATTCATGGGGGTTGGGGGTGGCAGACTTAGGGCAATAAGTAGTACTAGATACACTAGGAAATTGTGAAGTAAAGTGTAGAGTTAATAGTAGCAAACAATGTAAGCCAAACAAGACAGTAGTAACGGCAAGCGATAATATGCTACCATTAGGGAATACCTACAGAAAATGAGCAGTAAACAGACTGACAACAATCTACAGAAAGTAACAGCAAGCAGTACTTGTAAATGAACATGCCACAAACACACTCGACACAGTCTAAGTCAGTGATGACAAACCTTTTGGGCTTGCTGTGTCAAAAATTTGGAAAATGCTTATCGTGACTCTGCTGGCATGTCACCCCTGCCCCCCGTGAACAAAAGAGAAACAATTCTTTACATATTCATTCATTTAAAAATACAGTCCAATCACGTGTGCTGCTACATATTATAAAAGTAAAAGAAAAATCAGTGACTTACAACAGAGAAAACCATGTGTGCACTGATAATTGGCATTAAAATACAGGCAGTCCCCGGGTTATGAACGAGATCCATTTTTTAGTCTGTCCTTAAGTCAAATTTGTATGAAAATCAAAACATGTACATATGGTTCTTATTAAATGTGTTTGCCTCAGTCTAGCATATAAAACACTTTAAAAACCCTTCAAAACCAAAAAAAAAATCTTAAACCTAATACTGCATACTGTAGCTATGCTTCCTTACTTCCTATCAACAAAGCTGGTTTAAGACATCCTGCTATTAAATGCAGTGTTTATGAGGACTTTTTCACATACACACATCAACTGTACAGATTTTCACAGAATGTCCAATTTTTCCTCATATTTTCGGTCCATGTTTCATAAAATTGTGATTGTTTAGCAAAAGTAGTGGCAAATTGTTAGACTGAAGTTAGAAAGTAATGTCTCAACTGTGCAGATTTTCGCAGAATGTCCAGATTTTGGCATCCTATTTTTGGTCTGTTTTTCATATACTTCTGGTTTTCTGGCAAATTAGGGGTAAATCATTGCATATTGCAGTTAGAAAATAATGACAGACATTTGAGTTCCAGACTTCATATCCTTAACCTGTTACTCTATCAACTTTCCAAGTTCATAACAGCAATATTTAAAAGTTGTCCCTACTTTTGTGCCTTTATCCCACTTTTCATTTACCACTTTGTCCAGCTTTTCTTGCTCTAAGAGCTTGACAGGTATGATGACATTTGAGTTTCATAATTCACGTCCTTCAGAAAAATTCATACTAATGCAAAATCTGTTACTCTATCAACTTTCTAAGTTTATAAGCGCAATATTTATTAAAATTGTCCCTATTATTAGGCATTTTTCCCACTTTTATTTATGGCTTTGTCCAGATTTCTTGCTCTAAGAAGTTTAGGGGTATGACATACACACACACACACACACACACACACACACACACACACACACACACACACACACACACACACAGTGACTTCTTCATTCATACCTGCATTCACTCACACCGCTTTCACTCTCTCTCTCTCTCTCATACACAGTCTCTTCCTCATTCACACCTGCATTCACTCACACATCGCTCTCTCTCCAGATGTCAAACACACACAGTCACTTCCTCATTCGCACCTGCATTCAGTCGCACATCGCTGTCTCCCGATCTCTCACACAGTCACTTCCTCATTCGTACATGCATTCACTCACACATCACTCTCACTTTCTCCCGATCTCTCACACAGTCACTTCCTCATTCATGCACGCATTCACTCACACATCACTCTCACTTTTCACTCTCTCTCTCTCATACACAGTCACTTCCTCATTCATACCTGCATTCACTCACATATTGCATCTCTCCAGATCTCTCACACACAGTCACTTCCTCATTCATACCTATATTCACTCTCAAATCGTTCTCACTCTCTCCAGATCTCTCAAACGCAATCACTTCCTTGTTCATACATGCATTCACTCACACATCTCTCTCACACACAGTCATCTGCATTCACTCACACATCGCTCTCTCTGGATCTCACACACACACACACACACACACACACACACACACACACACACACACACACACACACACACACACACACACACACAGTCACTTCCTCATTCATACCTGGATTAACTCACAAATCGCTTTCACTCTCCCGATCTCTCTCTCTCTCTTTCTCTCTGTCTGTCTCTCACACAAACACACACACACACTTGGGCAACTTTATTTTTTTTTTTATTCACATTATTTCCAACATTGCAGCAACCCATTCGTATCTATGGGTTGTCCGCAAGTCAGATGTCTGTAACCCAGGGACTGCCTGTAGTGCACCAAAAAATTACCCTACTTTTAATAGTAATTTTGAGTTGAACTGAAAAAATATGGAACATAATGCATTTGATTTGATTAACATCAATTAATGACTTTTTTTGTTGCTGAGTTTTAATAGATAAGTGCAGGGTCACATATTTCGGCACTTTTCCATTATCGGGGCAGCACTTTAAATGTGGCCTCTGAGCTCCACATGTATATTTTCATGTCTTCTAGGTGTTAATGTCAACATGTGTGTATAAAATTTAGAAGTCTCATCTTCTTCTCTAAATATTATCCATTTAGCACATGTTTACAGTGACTCCTTAAAGACAGGAAAATATACTGCATTCGGACCTTAGCAACCACATCTAAAATGTTGCTCTGGTATCAGAAAACCTGAGCAGTAATGATTTATTCGTTATTTGTACTACTGTAAGCCTTTGAAAATTGACAACAACAGAAATTATTTCAGTACACTTACATGGCATCTTTTACCTGCGAAAATGCCATTGGAATTATACATACAACTGATTTGTAGTAAGCGTTTTTTTTTTTTTTTTTTTTTTAAATAGCAGCTGCACATTTCAAAGGGTTTCCCGGACAACCGAATTAAAGCGTTGTTAGGAAGTTCAAGTGGCAAGTTATCATGTAAGTAATAATTATAGCATAGGGAAAATTAAAGTAAAATTGTAATGTAAAGTAAAGTTACCCCAAACTTAAAGAAAGAATACATACCACATTTTAAAAATTATGAATGTCATCCACTTTCGAACACAGAGGTGCTGTCTGTGATAGCCAATCAGCTCATGAGTTGTGAACTGCAGGCAAGAGATTTACAGAACAACACTTTACAGGTACATAGTTACTTTTAATTTCTTGTACGGCAAATATAAAGATATTACGACACTAGTAACAAAAAAAAACTTAACGTTAACCAGACATGCTGCATTTACTTTTCTTTTTTCATTTTTCTGTTTGCTACTTATCGGGGCAACACTTTCAACGTGATCAGTCAGCTGAAATGCAGTACCTTAACACATCTGCTAACCAGCTGTGTGGTAAACTTAAAAATAACTTATTTAAAAAAAATTGTTTTTAACACAAATCATTTTTACATATATCTGGTTAACAGACGTGTTAAGGCACTGGATTTCAGCTGAAGGATCTCATTGAAAGTGTTGCCCCGATAACGGAAAAGTACCCATATTTCTTGTATTTTTGTTCATTCAGTTTCTTTGGTAACTCGGATTTTGGTGAATGCTGGTGTGTCACCCAAAATGTCATGGTGTGTCAACTTTGACACGTATGTCATATTTGACCACCTGACTCTGGTACACTACACACACACAGAACTTTGCTAAGATCTGTTACAGTATTTGAAAATTATAGAACAATTTCAAAAACCTCTACTATTCCCGTTCAGAATTCTTTGTTTAAACTTATACATTTAATCAGTTACAATAACACTGTTGAAACATTTTTAACCCAAGCATCCATACAACTATGTGTGATAGCCAAATAACAGAAAATTATTTACAAAACTCCAGCTAACTATGCTGGCATATGTTACACATACACTGCCCTATACTCCCTGGCATACACAGCAATACCTCACATCGTCACATCTCTCCCCCCTTTGAAGACTCAAGCTAGTTTTTCAAGTCACACTGGACAAATGTTGCTTGAGAGGAATGGGCCTGTCTGATAACACATTTACCTATACACTATCTTGAGAGTCCATCTGCAATGGCATTGTTGTAATCTGGACTGGCTAACACAGGGGGTCCTCCCAAAGCCCCTTTAAGTTTTTGGAATGCCTGCTCGCAGGCTGAGGTTCACAATCCCTTATCTAGCCTGTTTTTCCTCATCAAATCTGTGACATAATGGGTTATTGTACTATAATTGGGAACAAACTTTTTATGTTACCCCATGGTTCCCAAGAAAGCCCTCACCTGTTTTGTGGTAAAAGCAGCAGGCCACGCCTGAACAGCTTTCACTTTGGCAGGTCCTGGCCTAATCATACCACTCCCTACTCTATGTCCCAGGTAGAAGACCTCTGACATATGCCATATCCACCTGCCACTTACTGGGCTTTATGGTCAACCCTGCCCTTTGTAGTCTGCCCAGGACCTTCCTGACATACTGAGGCTTCATCTTATTAACACGGTACAGTTTGTGGCCCTGCCTCCTGCCTACCAGGTTTTTGATGTAATTAACATTACTGACCTTACTTACTATTTTGAAGGATTCTTCCCAAGTTGCCTGCAGCTTTATGCATCTGACAGAAGGAGCATCACAACCTGCTGTCCAACAGCGTACTCTCGGCTTGAGCATTCCTGCCATACCAGACCTTTTCATGCTGTTGGGCTACTGCTAGGTTTTCCTACACCAAGCCCATGACCTCCCTAAGCCTTGTCCTGACATTTAGGACATATGCCACAACAGACTCCTTGTGGGATTCAAACTCACCCTCCCATTCATCAGAAATCAAATCTAATGGCCCCCTCACCCTATGCCCATACAGCAACTCAAAGGGTGAAAAACACGTGGATTCCTGAGGTGCCTCTCTGTATGCAAACAATAGATGAAGCAAATATTTGTCCCACACTCTCCAAAACTGGTCTGCCAATGACTGTAGCATGATCTTTAGTGTAATGTTTAACCTCTCCACAAGACCATTAGCCTGGGGATGGTAGGGGAAGTCTTTAGGTGCTTCACCCCACAGTGTTTCCACAAACAAGCCAGCATGTCTGACATGAAATCGACACATCTGTCAGTCAGTATTTCTCTCAGGGAAACCTACCCTGCTGAAAATCTCTAACAAAGTATTTGCCACCTTCTCTGCTTCAACCAAGGACAGACCCACTGCCTCAGGGTATCTAGTAGCACAATCTACTACCACCAGGATATACTTCTTCCATGTGAAACTTAGGGTACTCAAGAGACCCCACAATATCCATAGTTACCCTCTGAAATGGCTCCTCAATCACAGGCAAAGGCAGCAACGGAGCTTTGACCTTGTCCCCTGCCTTGCCTACCTTTTGAAACTACTCACAGGTCATGCAGTACCCTATTACATCCCTTGCAATACCAGGCCAATAAAAGTTCTGCATACTACATCTCTTGTTACTCTTTATGCCCATATGACCTACAAAAGGAATGTCAAAGGCTATGGCTAGAAGTGCCAGCTGCTGTATTACCTCACCCTCTAGCCCACCCTCAGGGGTCCACTCTGTATACAGTAACCTTTTCTTCCGATATACAGACTCCCGTTTTCCTTGAGCATCACATGCCTCCTTAGCTACTTTTCTGAAGCCTTGTAAGGTAGGGTCCGAAAGCTGACCCTGTCTCAAATCTATCTTTGTAATCACTCCCCGCTCCCTTCCAGAAGAAGCCTAGTAACTTCTGACAGCGGTGCCTTACTGTCAGCCTAGGTACCACCACTCACCTCTGTCCTTGCATTCACCCTGTCCATGGGAGCAGCTGTGGCCCACTTTCAGGCTCAATGCTATAGGGTAGCTTCCACCCTATAAAAGCCTTATCGCCAGCCACAGCTTCAGGTATGTGGTCTGTATGGGTTTCCTCCAGGCTACCAGCCTTACATGCCTGTCTCCAAACTTGACTGCATGTAACTGCATGCATACAAGGTACTGCATTATCAAAATCATTCCCTATCAAGACATCTGCAGGAATATCCTCAAACGCAGCTACCTACTTGATTCCTTTTCCACCCTCCCAGTCAAGGTGAACCCTGGCCAAAGGTATTTGGAATGGGATCCCTCCTAAAGCTCTGATTGGAGTGGACTGTCCAAGCAAGTACTGCTCCTCTTTAACCACTGAAGGCTTCACAATAGTTATGGCAGAGGCTGTATCTCTCTTAGCAGTGGCCTGTCTTCCATCCACTAAGATAGGATACAAACTAGAGTGACAGTTTGGTATCCCTGTTGTCTCCAGGCAACTTACTACTGGCACGCTGGTATTCCCACTTGCTGGCTCCCTCACATTTTGTTCCCCACTTTGCTTCAGTGGACATTTGTATGCTACATCACCCCTCTGTTTACATTTAAAACACCTAACCCCTAATCCTGGCTGTGTACCTGAACTAGTGGCTTCCCCCATTACTAGTAGATTCTGTTGGGGTGATTTAGGCTGCCCATGATGGGTCCCCTTATATCCTTGTGCAGCACTGGGTATTCCCTTCTTGTGCAGTGATGCCCTGCTTGCTAAGTAGGGATCCCCCTTTTTCTCCAGCTCATCTGCAGAGTTACACTCTTGGTCTGCCAACCAATGATTCTCATGTCCTCAGGCAAAGTACTAAGGGCTTGTTCCCTCACTAAAAGGTCTGCCAGCCTTTTGGAACTGGTGACCTGACACCCATGCCCCCACCTACAAAAATAAGTGCTTAACTCAGCAATATAATCACATGCACATTCATTTGCCTTGCGCCTATGCTCACAAAACTTTTTTTCTGTAAGCTTCAGATGTTAACTTATAACAGTTCAATAAACATTGTTTTACTCTATCACAGTTTAAACAATCAAGAACAGACAATTTAGAAACAGAAGTTACAGGTTTACCATGGAGTAATGGGGTCAGGAAACGTACCTAGAGCTCTTAGTCAACATTATACTGTTTACATACTCTTTCAAATATATGAATAAAACTATCAAAGTCATCCCCCCTTTGAAAATTGTGGAAGAAATTTACTGACCTTTATTGCTTCTGGGGTCTGGTTATCTCTTCCCCATTACATTCATGACCCTGATGAAGGGTCAACATCTCCCTCTCGTGTTGTCGCTGTTTTTCTTTTTCTTCAGCCTACAATCTTCACACAGTCTCTCATTTTCTTCAATCTCCAAATGCTGCAGTCTCTCTTTGGTCTCCAAATGTCGCACTTCATGCTGATGCTGACTTCTCCTTTTATTCAGCCTCCAGTTCAAATCTTTTTTTGGTCTCCAAAATGTTTGGCCTTCAGTTCAAGTCTCTTAACTGCAGATTGATTTTTAAGTCCTTTGAGAAAAAGCTGAACTGTCCTGTTTCCGAAGGCTGCACATCTCCATCACTAGACTGGTTATCCTCCTGGCTACTGGTCCACACTGCAGCTGTGATTAAGGATGGAATAATTTCCTCTTTAGTCTGGTTAGCAAGCACCAGTCCTTTGGCTTCGCCCACCTTGGCCAACTGGTTCTTTGTCAGCTTACCATAATTCTGTACTGACATCTTTGCCTGCTTTACCTGACTAAACTAAACTAACAAAAATAAATAAAACTGTTGAGGAAATGAAACTCTGAAAGTTTACCTTGTGGCTGTTGAGAGTATACACACCTTCAGTGAAAACTGCCCACATGCTACTGAAGTTCAATTAATATCCCACCGCTCTAGCACTAATATGTGATGGCCTCTCTTTACCCCAGGCCAGTAATCAAGGAGCCTCAATCCTCATCACAGACACCAGTGAAAGACAGTCACTAAAAATACGAATGAATTTACACAGTATTTCAAATGCAGCTTTCTGCATCAAGCACAATTTTCTCCAACAGCACTCAGGGAACCACCTCCAGACCTGGGACTGGACTTTCTATCTCTCCAGATCCTAAACAAGACTCATTTTGGAGTGCTGTGTCCCAGTTCCAAGTAGCTGACGCATCCACACCTGGGTATTTGATTTTCACACACACACACACACACACACACACACACACACACACACACACACACACACACACACACAGTATCTCTCCTGGGAAAGGCTGGCACAGATTTACTAACTGTGCCCCCTTCTACCCAGCCTATAAAGGTAAACACGCTGTCAATTACTCTAAGGCTCTTACAAGGGTATCCAATTATACTGAATAAAATCAATACTAATATAAATAGTACAGTGTAACCAAGGCTTTTCGGAGTGGCCACAGCATCACTAAATTAAGCACAAGTACTATCAAGATGTTAAAAGTATTCTCTAAAAGACCAACCACAATGAAAGGTATAATATTTTTAATAATAAATAATAAAATAGAAAACATGAGAAGACTAAATATCTAAGTACAATAACCACCAGAGTTTCAATCACAGGAGAAATAAACATAACACGGTTGGACAGATTCAAACAGATGCAGAAAAACAAAAACTCAACTAATCTCACTGTATTTCCTGACTGTCTAAAGAATAACTTCTCTAGCTAATTTAATTAATACAGCAAGGCAAGATTAGGTGTTGAGATGCTTACTTCCACAAGGCAAGGTGATGAGCTTCAAAACTAAACTGAAACAACAAATGAAATGACTGACTGTAACAACTGTAATATAATTTTATATCAGGTTCCAAACAAAACAAAACAATCTGCTGTGTGAGTTCCATCTTCTCAGTGCTAGTTATGGAATGACATCACATTTGACCACCTGATTCTGGTACAATACACAGTCAGAGCTTTGCTAAGATCTGTTGTAGTATTTGAAAATTATACATCAATTTCAAAAACCTCTACTCTTCCCTTCCAGAATTATTTTTTAAACATAAATATTTAAATCAGTTAGAATAACACTGTTGATACATTTTTAACACAAGCATCTGTACAAGTCAATGTGATAGTCAAATTACACAAAATTATTTACAAAACTCCACCTAACTATGCTGGTACATGTTACACATGCACTCCTCTATTCCCCCTGGCATAGATGGCAATACCTCACATCATCACACCCCTCTTTCAAAATGGGTGCAAACATCAGAGACCAGGGTAACAAGCTTTCTTTTTACCATCATGTCACAGTCATAATTAAATCTTTTCACGTTGCTCAACATATATGCCGTGATACATCATCTGGCTCCAAAAAGGTCCTGATACTGCTCTGTTCCTCCCCCGTTAGACCCACCACTGGCTACAATGCTCACTACTCACTTTCGATGCCTCTTTCTAAACATTCACACCAGCCTGAAAGACCAAAAGATTCCCAGTTGAGATGATATCAAAGCTGGAAAACCGAAGTACACCTAATAGATTAAAAGTCTGTTTCTTACAGACTCCTGTGAGGTGACTCTGCCTAGCCTTGCCAGCAATGAAAGTCCCGGTTCTCTTCATCCTCCTCCACCTACGCAGAACTCGTACTCAAGAAACACACACTCCAAACATCTAAACTTTCACTACAAGATTATCACTTACTGGTGTGACAGGTTTCTAACTCAATCATCCCTTTTCTGGAGTGACTCCCCTTATTACATCAAACAAAAGAATTCCTTACTTATTTACCTTCAAAACCAGTCTAGATGATTACATGGATGACTTACAAATGTATGCCCAAAGTATGTAGCAACAACCTTTTTAATGAGGGTTAGCTGGCTAATTTATATAACACACTGGTGAAACAGCTAAGCTTTTCAACGATGCTCTGGCTGTAAGCTTAGTATGAGCCTTAGAACCTGTAAAGTCGAAGTTTTATGGAACACTATTGCATTTCACTGTCAAATACCACCTGACTCACAAACTCACTGCAAAGCAGCTCCTCTGCACATTAATACGTCTAAAAGGCAGTGTCCTTCGCTTGCACATGAAATACCAGATTCGTCTCGCAAATAATCTCTTAGATCATCATGCAAAGAACAGCAGTATTCTAGTCAAACCTATGGTTAACCAGTGGTGCAAACAGCCTTCGACAGCCTTCTACATGGAATCTCTTCAACAAAGATCCCTCTCAAATCATTCTATATTCAAAACGCACCAACCCAGTTTACTAAGAAGCACTACACATCTGTAAAACATTGCATTCATCAGCTTTTCCTAGACAACATTCCAACAGCTTATTCAAGTACACCCTATTCTATTCCTACCTCACTCACTCATCATTTTCTCATTATAAGCCATGCATATGAAAATACAGTACAAACAGTTTCACACAAGAAAAAGTACAGTTTTGTACCTACCATAAATGTAGATGTTCGAAGATCCACATTGCTGCAGTCCTGACACTTGGGGTAGTCCGCTGTCCCAGTCGGCCCGAATACCAAAGTATAAGGCTGACGTCGGTCAAGGCGCATTAGTCTGACGTCAGGACGTCAGGGTACAAATGCGCATGACCGACGTCATATCCTCAGTCTTTTCTTGCCCCAGATGTCAGAAGACCCTAAAAAGATAAGACCAAACCAAAAAACAACAACACACCAAACCCCCTGTACCAAATATATGTACAATATATACAAAATCAGAAAGGTACAATCACACCCACACAACCACCCCTAAACACAGAGGGGAAGGAGGGAGGGATTGGACTGCAGCAATGTGGATCTTCGAACATCTACATTTATGGTAGGTACAAAACTGTACTATGTTCTTCATCTCACATTGCTGCAGTCCTGACACTTGGGTAGAATCCCAAAGCAGAGGTAAGGGAGGATGGCAAATCACAAAGAAGCAGTAGCTGCCAACATGCCCTGTAAAATAGCAGTGGCAAAACCAGCCCTAGATTTAGAGTAGAGGAAGGAGGTAATGCTTAGAGAAAGTATGCACTGAACTCCAAGTAGCTGCCTCCAAAATATCCTTAGTTGCCACCCCCCTTAGAAAAGCTGTTGAAGTGGCAGTAGCCCTAGTGGAATGAGGCCTAATCCCAGCAGGAATCTCCTTGCCATGATGGGAGTAACAGAAAGTAATGCAAAACCCAATCCACTTAGAAATAGTTTGTTTTGACACAGGCTTGCCCTGCGAACTCAAAGCAAAAGAAACAAACAACTGCTGAGACTGCCTAAAATCCTTAGTCCTGCTTAAATAATAGCGCAATTGCCTGTGTACATCTAAAGTGTGCAAAATCTTTTCCCCCTTATTTTGGGGATTTGCATAAAAAGTAGGCAAATGAATAGTTTGGTTTAAAGCCACACTAGAAACCACTTTAGGCATAAAGGAAGGATTAGTACCCTATCCTTATGAAAAATCAAGAAAGGCTCCACCGCCATAAGGGCCTGCAATTCAGACACCCTTCTTGCAGAGGTAATGGCTAACAAAAAAGCAGTCTTCCATGACAAATATTTCAATTCAGCAGTAGCTGCAGGCTCAAAAGGTTGTAGAGTGAGTTTCTCCAACACAAAATTGAGGTCCCAAGCAGGAGTAGGAGCTCTACGCGGTCTTATATTCTTTGCCCCTCTAAGAAATTGCTTGAACAAAGGATGAGAAAACAATGGTGGGTCACAATCATAGTGAGCTGAAATTGCTGCAGCATGAATCTTAATGGAAGAGAAAGACAAACCTTTGTCCAACAACTCAGTAAGATATTGAAGAGCCACACTCAAATTTGGCTCAGAAACATCCAAATCCTTTGCTGCACTCCAAAATAAAAATCTCTTCCATTTTTCTGCACACCTTCCTTGTACTAGGTCTTCTGGCTTCCATAATCACATTTAAAACTTGTTGAGGAAGCTGAGACCTGCTATGGTTCAAAACAGAATATGCCAGGCTGTTAGATGAAGAGAGTGAAGCTTGACATTTAGCAGATGACCGTCCTTCTGAGACAATAGGTGTGGAATCAAGGGTAAGGGCCATGGAGGCTTCCTTACCAGACTCCTCAGTAATGGGTACCAGTGCTGCCGAGGCCAATCTGGAGCTATTAAAATCATCCTTGGCTTGTCTTGTCTGACCTTTAGGAGAACCTTTGGGAGGAGAGGCAGAGGTGGAAAGGCATACACATGAAGATTTTTCCAACTGAAAGAAAGAGCATCCACTTTCCAAGCTGTGTGATGAAACCTTTTCGTGCAAAACTTTGGCAGCTGGTGGTTTAGTGGAGAAGCGAACAGATCTATGTCTGGAGTTCCCCATGACACTGTCAATTTCTGAAATACATGAAGATCCAGTTTCCACTCGTGGGGATCCATGATTTGCCTGCTTAACACATCTGCTAAGGAGTTCTGTGCTCCCGGCAGAAACCTTGCTTGAAGATTCAGTTGCAAGCTTAGTGCAGTCTCCCATAAAATCATTGCTTGCCTGCATAGAGGATAAGAATGTGTTCCCCCTTGTTTGTTGATGTACCACATGACAGTTGTGTTGTCTGTTAGAATCAACACCTGCCCTGGAAGAAGCAAATCCTTGAAAGCCATTAATGCAAACTGAACTGCCAACATCTCCTTCATGTTGATATGTAGATGCTGCAGTCTGGCAGGCCACTTGTCTTGTATCCACTTTCCATTCAGATGAGCTCCCCAAGCTGTGTCTGAGGCATCTGTCGTTAGAATCTGACTCGCCTCTGGCCGGGTCACAGAGAGTCCCTTGTTTAGGTGACATTCCTGAGCCCACCACAAAAATTCCTTTTGAATGCAGGGTATTATTTGAATGACAGTGTCCAAATCCTGGCAGTGCTGTGTCCAGACATTTTTTAGATACCATTGCAGCTTCCTCATATGCAGTTTGGCATTGGGAAGCACCAGAATACAAGATGCCATGAACCCTAAGGCTTGAAGGACTGTCCTTGCAGTCAGCCCGGACTGATGAGAAAGTTGATGGAAGTAAAGAGAGATTCTGTTGTTTGTCCGGGGTTAAAAAGGCCATCTGGGTTGCTGTATTCAGTCTCACACCCAGAAAGCACATGTCTTGAGAGGGTACTAGACTGGACTTTATTTCGTTCACAGAATACCCTAGGCATCTTAGCACTGCTATCACATATTCCAAATGCTGAAGAAGCACGTCCCTTCCTTGAGCCAGAATCAGGCAATCGTCCAAATAAGGATAGATTTGTATTCCTTTTAGCCTGAAGAAAGCTATCACTGGAGCCAGAACTTTGTGAATACTCTGGGCGCAGTAGATAAGCCAAAGGGCAATGCAGAGAACTGATAATGAGAATTTCCAGCTCGAAAATGCAGATACTTCCTGCAAATTAGCCTGATAGGAACATGAAGGTAAGCTTCCTTGAGATCCAAAGTTACCATCCAGTGATCTTTGCCCAGCAGAGGTAAAAGCTGTTGTAACGTCAACATTTTGAACTTGGGAATGTCCAGATAAGTGTTGAGGATAGATAAATCCAAAATTGGTCTCCACGTGTTCCCCTTTTTTGGTACTAGGAACAGGCGTGAATAAAATCCTAGGCCCCTTTCTGGCACAGGAACCGGCTGAAAAGCCCCTATTTGGAGTAACAGAGAAATTTGCTTGTGAGCCTCTTTTCTTTGTTGAAGAGGAATGTCTGGCATGCCTCTGAAAGGAGGCAAGGTATGGAAATAAAACCTGTAACCGTGGTGAATAATATCCAATACCCATCTGTCTTGGGTAATTAAACTCCAGTTTTCTTTGAAAAGTGCCAACCTTCCTCCCAAAGGTGCTGCCAGACGAGAAGAGTCTGGCAGCTGAAAAGGCAGGTCATTGGGTCTGTTTACGAAAGGACTGACCCCTGCCCTCACCAGAAGACTGAGCAGGTGAACTCCCTGTTCTAGGCCTAAAAGAACCTTGAGCTCTGCCCCTACCACGTCTAGACCTACCCCTAGACTGGGAATCATAAGCAGGATATGTCCACCCCTTGGTAGGCCAATTTCTACTAAACTTGGAGGCTGAACCTGCAAAAATCTTTAACAGTCTGCATAGACTTAGCCTTGTCTTCCATTTTCTTTAGAACTGCTTCCACAGGCGAACCAAACAACACATCAGATTGTAATGGAGCATCTAAAATCCTTGTCTTAACATGCTCAGCTAAATTCTGATCCCTCAGCCAGGCATGCCTGCGAAGAACCGAACCAGTGGCAGCCACCCTCAAGAGGCCTGTACAGCATCAAAACCACATTGCAAAGAATGCTTACCCACCTGTTCAGAAACATGAACTAAATCCTGCAATTCTTTACACTCAATACCTTCCGCCAAAGCATCTACCTTAGACTTTAATTGTGAAAGGAGATAATTTTGGTATTTCAACATGTGAAACTGGCAATTCAAAGCTCTCATGGCCAAAGTGGAAGAAGTATACACTTTCTTTCCCCATCTATCCAAAGCCCTTGCCTCTTTATCTGGAGGGACAGGATTTTTAACAACAGAAGCCTTAACACCTTTAGGCCCCTGAGAAACAGTTTCTGGGTCTGCCCTAGGACTCTTAAAAAGATACTTATGAGCTTCAGGCACCCTATAATATCTATCCGGTTTAACAGGAGCAGGAGGCAAAGAATCAGGGTTCAGAGAGGCCTCTGCAAAAACATCCTCCACCACATCCAGAACAGGAGGTATAGCTAAAGGCCTATGCTGGGGTAGAAACAAAAATTCCCTAAGCCTTTTCCTGGAATCAGAGAAATCCTGACCTTCCCATTTAAAATGCTCCCTCATGGAATGAAGAGTCTCTGAAAAAGAAAAATCCTCAGGAGGAGAAGCAGAAGGAGTAGAATCATCTACATCAGAATCAGAGTAAGGAGAATACTCCTGCAAGTCTTCAGTCAAGACTCAGAAGCATCCGAACACTGCTCAAAACTTCCAAGCTCAGGTTCCACTCTAGGCCTCTTATCAGGAGGGGGCATAGAACCTCTAATCATAGTAATCAAATCTTCTGCCATTTTAAGCATATGCTTCTTAGGCACAGACCCTGAAGAACTAGGGGTAACACCTGAAACAAAACCTGGCCTGCCCTGGGAGAAGCCTTGGAAACAGAAGGGAGGGCCTAACCCCTTAGGAAGGGAGGGAAAACAGCTACCTGAGAAGCCCCTTCAGCCTGGCCTACCTCCTGAGAGGGCACATCTTGCAATAATAAAGTCTCTCCCTGGGACTCCAAAGAAACTTGTGGCTGAACCTCCGGCTCTACCGAGCCCTCTAAAGAACCGGCGTCAGGGACGGACGGTTCTTCCAACCAAGGCTTTGCTGCTTTGTCCTTGCGCTTTTTAGACGAAGCGGGCGTCGGAGCATCCGACGGCATTTTATAATTACACCGCTTGCCAAAAACTAACCTGGCACAATCTAATCTTCTCTTAATAGTGCGTTTGTTAAATCTAGCACAAGAGCGACAGCCAACAACGTCGTGCTCAGGCCCTAAACAAGGTATACACAAGGTACGGTAATCCCTATGAGGTATCTGTTTCCCACAAGAAATACAGTTATTCACTTTTTCTGACATCCGGTAAAATACTGAGGCAAGAAAAAAACAAAATATTCCCCAACGGGGTACTTAGCCAACTTTGATTCGGTCTGAAACTCCGACTTCGGAAAATCTCAGAACGCCAACCTGCACTTGCAACACTGCTTCTGCATCGGACCATGCGGCAAAAAAGACTGAGGATATGACGTCGGTCATGCGCATTTGTACCCTGACGTCCTGACGTCAGACTAATGCGCCTTGACCGACGTCAGCCTTATACTTTGGTATTCGGGCCGACTGGGACAGCGGACTACCCCAAGTGTCAGGACTGCAGCAATGTGAGATGAAGAACATCACTGACATCACCTGAGTGAGAACAACTTAAATATGATGCCTTGCTGTAATGCACAACCACACAAGCTGTAATAATACTGTATACTAAAAGATTTCTTCATATAGGACTTCTAAAGCCTATTGTAATTATCTAATGCAAATGTTTTACTAATATTTTAACATTCTGCTTGCATGTAATTTGTGGTGTGATGTGCAGATGTCTCTTTTTGGTAAACAATCATATTTATAATTTCTGCTAGTTAAATGATAAGTTTGCTGTCTTTTTACTGATAAATTTCACCAGAAAGATGAAAAAATATACATACATATATATATTTTAAATATAAAAGCAAGAATTTTTATAACACAAATAAACGTGAATAGCTATATTTAAATGTTATTTTATATTTATTTTAAGATGTCAAATATCCAATGTATTTTATGGAGCATTTTTAATATAATTATCATATTGTTAGTATTTCAAAACAAAGGTAAAGAACAGAAACATAGCATAATCCTGTAGGATGTGGAAATAAACCATAAAGTACTGATGTGGTGCATTAAAGGGTTCATAGACATGGACAGGTGTTACTGGTTCTAAAAGGTGGAGGAACCTACTGAAAACATTAATCAAGGCTATCTGAACAGATAATTATATTATGACAAGGGTGTCAAATCCTTGATGGAAACATGAATCAGGGGTACATGTAGATATCCTTTTATCAAAGAGTGGTGCAACGTAGTAGTTATCTCTACATCAAATGTGATGCATGTTCTGTAGTTCTTACATTTACTTTACCACTAATCTCCCATCTGAGAGGGATCATCTAATATTCAGGGGGCCTTTACACCCATAGGTTTCTGTAGCAGGAACTTTTACAAACTGCCCAAGGTCACATACGGAGCTCTTAAGCACAGACAGCTCTGACTACTTTTTTTTTTTTTTTGGATTGTCATTACAGCAGAAGGCTGTACTAATCATACAGTAGATATGCAGTAGCCAAGACATAAGTAGTTCATACAAATCAACTGAGAATACATTTGCACACTTTTGTTCAATTCATTACCAGAATGCAGTCTTTACTTTTTTTTCTATTACATGTTTTTGGCCTCGTCAGCCATGACTATCAACTTTGTCATTGCACTCTTTTATATTCTTTACACCCAGTCACCCCCCCCCCCCCCCGCCAACATCCTGCCTGGTACAGAAGATATTTTGGATAGACCTATTCCCTCCAAAGCAGCTCATGGGCATGCTTACATTGGTCCTGCAACATATTTAACTGCAAATGCATGCTTACACATGAACACAGCCTGGCAGAGCCAATCACATGGTTTAGGTTCACATACTGATACTGAGCATTCATCTACCTGTAAATGTAAGTATTACTATGGATTGGGACACTTCCTTCCCTCTCTATAGATGGGTGACCCCACACTGGTAGTTCACTCCAAACCTTGCCCACTGACTCTTGCAGTGTCTGGGTCACTAATCAATACTGGGTCACCTGTGACTCAGTCAAGACTTTATCCCTCTGTGCCAAGATGCAGGCTTCATTAAAGTAACTTTTTTTTAAAAGATGGATACTCATTCAGTATATTACATTACACATGTGAAGAATTTGTTATACATCTGACCCCTGCAACTTCCTTAAAGACTTTATTGCCACAGGTATTTGAAGTGTTACTGACAGGAAAACACAGCTGAGGAACTGCATACTCAAGTCAGTCAGTCATGTCTGGGAGAAGGTGTGGGTGGGTTATTAGCTAATGCCTCTCCATGTTTAGAGACAACAAATTCCCTACCCATCCCAAATGTGGTTAACTTCTCTTTAGCAACCTGCCTCATTGCTTCATGCCCAAGTATTCAGAAGCCACAATCTTTTCAACACATGAAACACAAATGAATTGTCTTTTAATCTGTGTTTTTTTATGTCATGATAGTACTTTTGTTCTTTTTAGTGTACAAATTCATTACAAATAAATAAGAATATCAAAGTGTGGCTGATATGAAATGCCTGAATGGGGCTAGGCCATTTACTTCCTAGCCAGTAAAGAAATTAAATCCTTTGTAGGAAATAAAGTCCTGAATGTGCATAGCAACATCCCACACAAACAGCTGCAAGTGCAGTACAACCAAATATACATATAAGCCATATGGAAACAACTTCAACTTTCACATGCAGGTTAAAAATTGTCGTCGGCCCCCCTCCCCCACCACCAACATGGGCCTAGAAGGTAAGATCAGTTTCCTTGTTGCAAACATTGAACAGTAAACACACAAAGGTTGTGTTTGCTCCAAGGCTGTCACAGTTATTTTTAACAGTACACCTACTATCATTACTCATTAAATATTACAGTATGGCTTCTTTCTAAACATCTTTGAGCAAATGATGTGGGTTCCTCCTCCTCATCCACGTTGGTATCTGTGCCTTTAAATTTGGTCTCCAGCTATGGAAGCAAAGCAGCTTAGTAAGCTTTCTCTGTGTATTCAGGGGACAAATGCTCAGCTATAATTCCTTTTGGAGCAGAGAACTGTGCAACAATACAGAAGTTCTCCTCTGTAACTTTTTTAAATATTTCAGCAATGATGAATAAACCAACGTATCCTCTCTGGTTTTCACTACAAGTAACACAATTCCCTAACGAGTACTAATGAATTCATAACTCCATGTAGATCTTTATTCCCGACACTATTCACTGTGACTAACTGAACCCACTTTCAGACAGGGGTCTAAACATTGTGAACTTTCAGAGAAGAAGGGGAAAAATGTTTAAATAACATTTCCCTCAAGAAAAAAAAGGACTAGAAAACTTGGCATGTCTGAACACACTTCTAAAAATGTAATTACCACTGTCAACATCACAAGCAATAATTGAAACTAACTCCCACACAACACTTTAAAGGATTAGTTAATAGTAATCTGCCTGTGATGCATAACAACCAGCCTGAGCTTGACACAGTCACACGTTGGCCCGATAGTTCTTGTCATATGCTCTAGTAATACTTGGGGTATGCTATTAGTTCTGCAGGATTAGTTAATAGTAACCTGCCTGTAATGCATAACAAGCAACCTGAGCTTGACACCGTCACATGTTGGCCTGATAGCTCTTGTCATATGCTTTAGTAATATTTGGGGTACGCTATTAGTTCTGCAGGATTAGTTAATAATAACCTGCTTGTAATGCATAACAATCAAACCTGAGCTTGCCACCATCACGTTGGCCTGATAGCTCTGGTCATAAGCTCTGGTAATATTTGGGGTATGCTATTAGTTCTGCTATTAACAGGAAAAAGTTACAGGGCTTCTAGCTGTTCTGGTATATATTCCCATGAATCCACAGCTTGCTTGGTTTCACTGCCTGTCACATTCTTTTGTTCTGTACTGCTAGTTACATTCTTTCAGTGTCAGAGTTACAGAACCTGTTTGGAGTTTTTATTAAATTTTCCAACCCCCCCCTATATATATATATATATATATATATATATATATATACACACACACACACACACACACACACACACACACACACACACACACACACACACACACACACACTCTTTTAGTACCTCCTGCAGTGACTTTATTAGTCATATATTTCAGCACTATGACGAGTCAGTCCCAGACAACCTTCAGCCAGTTTACAGCACAATGCCACTGCATGTCCATTTCCTAGCTCTTACACTTGTATCATGTTTACTTTCCATCTCTTTGCCTTGGCTAGTCACAATGTTACCTTCCTTGTACCAAGACTGATATATTCCCGCACAGAAGGTCAATGGGAGACTCATCCTGTGACATTTATGCTCTATTAGGAATGCAGTGGTGCGCGGTGGTGGTGCTGCAGTAGCGTTGTCGCCTCACAGTAAGACGCTGTCTGGTTCGATTCTCAGCTAGAGCGTCTTCTGCGTGGAGACATGCGTGAATGGGCGTACCTTCGTTGAAGGTTGTGCGTCAGGGCTGGTAACTCGGCACGTAAAAATCAACTACCAATAGTGGACCGGAGTTCCGCTGTGGCGACCCCTAACCGGGAAAAGCCGAAAGACACAAAGACACAACAAAAAGGAATGCAGTGGTGCCATATGGCTCAGGCATGCCTAATGTACTCTTTCCAGCAGACATGTCTCACACACACACACACACACACACACACACACACACACACACACACACTTCTCCCCACAGGGTCATCTACCAGTAGTACAGCGAGTGACTGTAAAGCCCACTGGAAGCATGTGCACAAATGTTCTATCTCTGTAGTCTATTCTCTGCCACCAGCTTATCACTCATAACTGAGTATACACAAACCAAACAGATGTACAGCCCTATCCCAGTTTTCTTTTTTTGTATTTTCAGCTAATTTTTGATTTAATTCAACAACTCAGTTGTTCAAGCCACCCACTCATACCAAATGCAGCTTGTCGGTTCCCAAGCAGCAGATTGCCTCATCTCCAGTTTCACTGATGCTAAAGTTTAAATTATTTACTGCAAAGAGACGTATTAAGTTTTGTATTTTATGTACCTCACACAGGTTCCAACTAGCTATTCTGTAAGAGTGAAATGCATCACTCAACATCTGCTTCAGTCATCTAATCCATTATGCAGAACTAAAAGAAGGGCAGTTAAAGAAATCAAATTAATGTCACACATCATGTAGTTTGTGATGCCAGTCTCATATTTTTATCTGAGGATCCATGTACTGGTTTTGAACTTTGCAGCACTAACTTGCGGCCATAATACACATGCGACTTTACACTGTCTTTTGTACAAAACTGCTCAACAAACTTCCTCTATGAGTCGGCTCTTCTTTTTATTGCAGCAGATGCAAGCCAACTTTCATAAAATGAACTCCGTCCTCAATGAGACTCTGCTGGAGTAGCAACTGTAAAGAATTCTAACAACTTTTAAGAGCCATCTCAATGCTTCTTTTATCATAGGATAATGGTAAAGAATGTGAACTGATGTTCCATTTTGTCCTACGTTCTTGTGCTTTTCCCAGTCTGGCTAATGATGTTATCCCTACTTAAAAAAATAGACAAAGTATGTAACAGAAAAGTAAAAGGAGGAAACAAAACACAGAGAAAAAAATAGAAGAAAATACCCAGTACTAATTTATCAGTACATATGTCTAAAGAAAAACGTGCAAACATCGTCTGTGTGTATGAATGTGAAATAGTAAGTGCCACACCTAACTCTAAAATGTGTCTGCACTGTGTATGTGTGTATGGACATATACGTAGAATGACGGGATTGCACTCAGTACTAAAAATAAAATTATTGAAAACGTGAGTTTGTATGCGTCTGTGTGTATATGCATGCAGATGCTCACGTGCGTGTTCATGCATCTTAAATGATACTGCAAACCCATGCATACTTTTGCGACATGCTTTCATAATTCTAACAGTGAACATCTAATACTTCTGGTGCACTTTAAATGCACTCTGTAGTATGTACATATGCTACTCCTTGTAATAAACTCTCTTCAATGCACTTCCTGGGGGCATAAGTACACTCAGCCATGCCCTTTTGCCTTAACATACCTGTGAGGTATGAACTAAGGCTGGAAACAGTGACATACAAGATTTAATATTCAGGCAACTAAATGTCTAATTTTAAATACTTGGGCTTAAATGTATTTTATTATTGCGCCATATGAAATACTCACTAACATCAATTGAAATAATTTCATATATATTTTCTGTAAAGGTAAGATTACACAAAAAAGTTATAGACTACAGTATTTCTCATGAAATTAAAAGCAGTCATTTCTTTGTACAGGTTTCAAAATGCAAATGAGAAATTCATTCTGTAGAAGCTGGGGAAAACAAAATGTGAGAAAGGAACACTGGTACATTTAAATATAATACTTGGACATGTGAAATTCTGCCTTGACAAAGTGTAAGTTGAAGGCTTGTCCATAGTTTTAAATGTCATGAGACCAAACATAGGCAGTACAGCACCACTCCAAGTCATAGTACAAAAGTATGTCAGTATACAGTAATCAAAGCACAGTGCATTTTCATGACATTTAACAGTTGCACTGCTATTCTGGACTTCTCACACTTTTATCAGCTTTTGGGCTTTGAATTATTTTATCAGTTTAAAAATGTGTGTACATTTATGTGATCTTTGTTCTTCCAGTCTGCAAACGCAGGTAGATTATTTATTCACAAAATGTTGTTGGGCTGGGAATGCTACAGATATGCTTTTGTCTGTATCATTACTATAAACATTGTGCATTATAAAATGCAAGGCATACAGGATGACAGCTCATACATAAGCACAAAAGGAAAGATAAAGTTTGGTGTTTATCCTTCACAATACTCACGATAGGCAGGAACCTTCTCTCCTTTGGATGGACACTATGAGGGTAATGGCATCAGGCAAATGGGATGAGATGAGTCAAGCTGACTATCTGCCTAAGAGTCTATAAGAGATAAAACAGTGGCCCATCTCCATTCTTACATGAATCAAGTCAGTACAATTAATACAGCTAATAGGTGCAAAGAAGACTGAAAATAATCAATAGCAGGTCTTTTTCAAAGTTTCAGGATATTACTGCAATAACTTCAGTTGCATTGTGATGATCCTCTACCAGACAAGTAATTAAGGAGCCTTAATCCTCACCACTGGCAATAGCGGGGGATGTACACTGGGAGGTTAACAAGTACACACACACACAGTATTTCCAGATGCAGCTCTCTGCTTTAAGTGCAATTTCCCTTAAGAGCATACAGAGACCACACTCGGTCCGGGACTGGTTTCTCCCTCTTTCTCCAGATCTCCAATAAGACTCCCCACTGGCACAGCTAGAGAATTGAGATCTCAGCTGAGTGGCCAAGCCAAGACCTCCAACACCTTCTCTTGTCCAGCCACTGCTTTGTCTCCCTGCCCAAGTAGCTGACAGAAACACTTTTTGAGGCTTGATTTGCACACACACTTGGGAATGGCTGGCACAGGTTTACTAGCTATGCCCCTTTTACCCATATTATAAGGTAGTTACCACTGCCACTAGCCAACTCATTAGCTACTTTAAGGCCCTTAACAAAGGGTGTCCAATCTTACTGTACAATATTAATATTAATACAAATGGTAGTCTAAGAGCAAAGCTATTAGGAGTGGCCCACGCAGTGTCACCAAATAAATATGCAAGTACTTACAAAACTTAAATATCTCTACACAGATCAGTCACAATGAAATGTTTAAATATATTTAATAATAAATAAAAGAACAACAAAATACTCAGTATATGTTCACAGTGACACCAGAGTTCAAAACCACAGAAAATATTTAAAACAACACTGCAGGACAGTCTCAAATAAATAAAGAAAACAATATAAACTAAGCTTTACTATATTCCTGGCTACATCTAAGAGAGTTACTATACCCCAGAAACTTACATACAGAGCAAGGCAGATGTTGTGGAGAATGGTTCTTGTCAAGTCCAAGACAGAATGCAGAATGCTCTGTCTCACTAAGAGACTCCTCAAATTAATATCTCAAATATTACTGCTGGGATAGCTTGCAGAAAGATGTAATTTCTTGTTATCTGACTCTATCCCAGGTGAAACCCCCACTGCTGGAAGCTTGGCAGTATTTAGCATCTACCTGTGAAAATACATAGACCTCAAATTCTTGGCAGATGATGGAAGTCATAAAACCATTGCATTCCTTCATACATTCAGAGGTAGTAATTTGTTCACTCCGAAGACAATACAGAAAGCTTCTCAGCACAGACTCTGTGTCATTTGTTGCACTGAAAACTGAAAGATACCATCTTTTATTGCATGGCCATAAAGTAATTTAATTTCAGCTATTTTTCTGAAGTTAATATCCTGTATTCCAGTTTCCACTGTTAAAATATATACATTTAAACAGTTACAATAGTGCATGTACATTTCTGTTGTCTTCCAGTAGGCCCACTGTGGTTACATTTTAAACACAAGCACTTTATAAAATACCTTTTTAACACACATCTGTACAAACGTAGTTTGATATACACGACATGCAGTTCTAATACAGTTGTAATACAAGCATCCTCGATAAATCATGTTAATATTCACAAATGACATATAATTATTTACAAAATGCCAGACAGCTGCGCTGGTAGTATCTCCCTTTGTCACACGCATTATGGAATCCTCAAATTTTGAGAATGTAACCAAGAAAACCTGACATGCCTAATTAATCAAAACAAGTCTAACAACTAAACACCAAAACTCTCAAACCACAGTTCACATAAAACCTAAATAAAAAAGCAAAACAATAACATACACATTCATGCATTGCCACTGAAGCCTTCAAACTATTACATCCCATTTCCAAGGTTGACAGCAACCCAAGTTATAGCCACAGTAAGCAAATCCTTCAAAAGTTCACTATCACATACCCAAGTAGTCCCACATCTCTAAACTACCTCCTTACCTATGTATACCTTTCATACAACTCTCTCTACAGCACAAAATAACTAATTTTAAAGCTTTCATTCAATGTCAACCTTTACAATATTTTATTTGCACTTTTTTGGCATGTGGCTGACAGTCAATAGCAGTTTCTGTGAAGTCTACTTAGTCAAGAATCACAGATCAAACTGGCAACTAATATAACTAACTCTGAGGTCACTAAACATCAGGCTAAATTTAAAAAGAAAGAAAAAAAATGGTGACTTGTCTGTCTGGCCTATTATTCTTGACCAAATGGAAATCCTAGAAACAATTACTAGTTTTCTGAAATTTTACTTCAGCAATATGCAACCTGGAAACAGTCGCAGACAGCAGTAGTTAGGAATCTGTGAACTTATGCCTACAATAAGCTGTCCTTTGACCACCATCATTCCACTACTGTAAAAAGTCCTTTTTCATCATAATGCATATATCTAAAGGTATTATTATCCAAATCCAATCTCAATTTATTTTGCCAAATAAATAGAACATGTTGGAGGGACAGGTTTGCATCACAGACAGTTCTGCCTCTAAGGAACAGTCTACCACTCCACATAGGTTCATATATATATATATATATATATATATATATATATATATATATATATATATACACACATACATACACTAGGCTAATGACCACCAGGGCACTCATAAGCCTAGCTGTTCAACCCAACCAATTGTATCAATTATGTATCATGGACGTTTATTAGGAGGCATTATGTTAGGAAGTTTCTAGAGGTTATGTTAGTTTGGGCATTAATGTCTGCCTCTGACTAATAGAGACATGGGATCCAGACCTGGGGTGAATTTCAAATTTTCCATCAATTGGACAAGGTTATGTTTAAATAGCGTTAGGGATGGACTCTGCTTCACATGGATGGGGAGCCTGTTCCAGAGCATGGGGATCCTCCGAGACACACATCTGTCACATCAGCATGTCTTGTTAATGTTACAATCAAAATTTAAATCTTTGGATCTAGTGGTTCTGATGCAGTTGATTTTGTGGATGTGCAAAAGGTCCACATCGGAGCTGGATCCAAGGATGCCTTGCATGCCAAGCATAAATTGCCTCTCGGCAACCTGTAGGAGACTGAGTATAGACATACGCTTTAAGGCAATCCACACAGGACAATGTTTTTACAGCCTGGATTCTTCTGGTAAGGAACCTTTGTGGGTGTTCCATCTGTTGCATATGTCTGGTCAGGTACATGCCGAAGAGCGCATTATACTCCATGATAAGTCTGAGAAGGTCCAAATAAAGTGCCACTATGACTTCTTTGGACCTAGATGCCATGTCCTTGCTTACAGGTTGGACAACATAGAATTATTTTTTGCTACCATGGCCATGTGTTGGTCAAAGGCCAGATTACTGTCTACATATGTTTCCAGATTCCTGACTATTGGGTAAACTGTTAGGAGTGTCTTACTGATGGAGTAATTAGCCTGGATGGCAGTTTTCCCAAAAGGCAATATAATGTTTTTCCTTGCATTGAGTTTCAATCTGTGATTTTGGCACCATTTATTTGTCTATGTTAGACCCTTTTGTAAGACGTTTGTGTCATGGAGGGAAATCTATGATAGTTCCCAATTTGCAGTCATGTGAGCTTGTTCAAGCAAAGGCCCTTGACATTAGCCTTTACCTCAGAGAATTAGATGCCAAATATGAGATGTCCCAGCAGGGAGCCCTGAGGTATCCAGCTGGTGACTGGTCTCAGTGGAGGTAGTCTTACCAATCCTAACTTCATGAGTTCTGTCTGTGAAGCAGCAACCGATCCAGTGAGTTATGTAGGGGTTTATGCCCAGTTCAGTAAGTTTGTCAACTATGCTAGAGTGGGTTAATGTATCAAGTGCCTTAGCCAGGTCCAGGTATGTGGTATGCACTGTTTCTCCTCATCCAGTGCCTTGGTGACCTTCTCAAAGACATCCATCAGGTTTAGCAGGCATAACCTTTCCTTGACAAAGCCAAAATGGGTTGGGCCCAGTGTCTGAAGGTTGCCTATGTCTTTGGTTATCATTTCCAGAGTAATCCATTACATGGCTTTCCATATTAGATTAATCAGACTAATAAGTCTGTAGTTTCCTGGGTTGGTTGTTGGTCCATTCTTGTGAAGTGGAATAACTGTTGTAGTTCTCCATTCTCATGGTGCAAAGCCAGTTTTGAGGCTATAATCAAAAAATGACAGAAGTGGTCTTGAAAGGTCATATTTCAAGTTACTTAAGAGGCATCCCAGGATACTGTCGTGGCCCACTGGGGTGTGTTTTTGGGCTTTGTGAGTTTCAAAATGGACCTGGTGCCTGTTACTAGTTGGGGGAGTTATACGTTCATAGGATGTTACTAGACTAATGACCTGAGGGTCGTTTCAAGCCTAGCTATAAAATCCCAATACAATACTAGATGAGAGACATAGTCTATGCCCAAGATTCTTGAAGCAAGGGTTACCCATGTCCAGGAGGGAAGCAAGGGCAATCCCCAGCAGTAATTTACATTTTCCCATCCAGTTGTCCAGATTGTACTTAAACAGGGTCATGAAGGTCCTCTGCTTGACATGCGTTGGAAGCCTATTCCAGAGGAGTGGCAACCTCTGAAGGATGTATCTGTCTCTCCAGCAGGTCCTATTAATGTCGCAAGCTAGACTGACTTTCCTGGAACCAGATTTGACTTATGGATGTGCAGCATTTTCATTAGATTCAGGTGACAGATAGTTGTGTAAGCTGGACACAAGTAGCCTCTAAGTAGTCTACATGCTACTGAGTACACTGAGAGCAACTTCAGTCTGTCCACATAAGACATATGCTGGAGACCCCGAATTTTCTTAGTTAGAAATCTCTGAGGTCTCTCAAGCTGCTGCAGGTGTCTGGTACAGTATATATACCAAAGGGAGTATTATATTCAATAATACGCCTGATGAGAGATGAGTACAGAGGACTTGTAACCTGTTTTTGCTGTTAAGACAATACCTTTTATAATCAGGTGAGTCACACAGAATGCCTTCAAATCAAAATAGACACATGGTGGTTGAAGTTCAGGTCACAGTCAACTTGTGTTCCCAGGTCTCTCACTACAGAATTGGTACTTAGGGCATTATAATTTATTTTGTATTCAGCAGGGACATTGTTTTTACCAAATGAATGATGATGCATTTTTTAGCATTTAGTTTAAGATCATGGCTTTGGCGCCAATCATTCATCTGTGGAAGTCCCTTTTGAAGAAAGCTGATATCACTAGGGGATTCAATGATAGCATCTAATTTGCAGTCATCTGCAAATTTGGGTTAGCCACAGCTCCTCCATTTTGGCCTGGACTTCAAAGACCCTTGTGGGACCCCAGTGGTGACAGGTATGCTGGCAGAGATGAAGTCTCCCACTTTGACTGAGTGTTGTTGATCTGCAAACCGGTTTGCAACTCACCTGACAACATAGGAGTTGATATATAACCGAGTCTGTCAATGATGTCCGAATGTGGGATTGTGTCTAAGGCTTTAGACAAATCAAGATAGGCTGTGTGCACAGCTTTGCCTTCGTCTATGGCTCTGGTCACATTCTCGAAGAAGTGCACCAGGTTTAGCAGGTATACCTTACCCTTGACAAAACCGAACTGGGACGGATCTAGGGTTTGGAGGTCACCTATATCCTTATTTATGAGATTCATGATAACGACTCATTCCATTGCCTTACAGATGAGGCTGCTAAACTTATGAGTTTATAGTTACCCGGGTCTGTTGCTGAGCCGCCCTTGTGGAGGAGGGATAACAGTCATTGTTTTCCATTCAGTGTGGACAAAGCCAGTACTCAGGCTGTGGCTGAATAGGGTGCCTAGTGGAGTAGCTAGGTCCTGTTTAAGAACATTAAGAAAGCAGCACGGAATGCCATCTGGTCTCATGGAGGCTGGGTTCTTAGTCTTGGAGACAGCATTGATGACTTACTCTTTGGAGATGCAGGGAGGAGGTGATGTTGAAGACATAGGTTCATAGGTTGGTACTAGGCTATCGGCCCTAGGGTCTATACAAGCCTAGCCGTAACAATTCCCTGGCTATTTCTTCCCACGCTATTTACTTCCCTGGACCCCTGTCTAGCAGGGCGACTGACGTGATCCCCAGGTTGAATTTCCTTTCTCCCATCCAATCATCAAGGTTCCTTTTGAAGAGGGCCAAAGAGGCACTCTGCTTGACATGCATGGGCAGTCTATTCCACAGTCTGGGGAGTCTCTGGGTCAGGAACCTATCCCTTCAGCATGTTTTGTTTATTGTGATGACAAGATTTAGATCCCTGGAGCGTGTGGCTCTGAGGGATTGGGATTTCTTTAAGTGTAGCATATCCAACAGCTCTGGGTTTGACATGGCCTTGTATGTTAAGCAGAGATCATCCTCGGATGTATACGACATGCGACTGAGTATAGCTGGAGTTTTTTAATGCAGTCAGCATAGGGCATCTGCTTTAGGCCTGTGATTCTTTTAGTGAGGTATTTCTGTGTCCTTTCCAGTTGTTGCAGATGTCTTGAGAGGTACATACCAAATGGGGCATTGTATTCTATAATGGGTCTAATGAGGGATGAGTACAGTGGGACAATGACCTCCTTTTTTCTGGATGAAAAGTCCTTAGTGAAGAGGTGTGCCACATAGAAGGATTTCCTGACTGTTGTGGCGATGTGGTTATTTGAAGGTGAGACCACTGTCCACCTGTGTCCCTAAGTCTCTTATCACACGTTTGGTGTTTACTGTACTGCCACCTATGTGATAATTCATGGGTACATGTTTTTTTCCAAACGGGATAATTATACATTTCTTGGCATTGAGCTTGAGCCCATGGCTCTGGCACCAAACATCTGTTTCTGTAAGGCCCTTTTGTAGAGTATCCACATAATTTGGGGATTCAGTAATGGCTCCCAGTTTGCAGTCATCTGCAAACGTTGTTAGTCAGAGTCCCTTAGTGTTGGCCTGTACTACAGAGAAGTAGATGCCAAACAAGAGAGGTACCAGGACTGAACCCTGAGGTACTCCACTTGTCATTTGTCTGGAGCTGGATTTGGAGTCAGCTACTTTTACAGTGTGGGTTCTGTGAGTAAGCCAGTTGGCAACCCATCGAGTGATGTAGGGATTAATGCCAAGCTTAGTAAGTTTATTATTAAGTGAAATTCTCACCAAACCTGTCTGCTAGCAGGTTTGCAATTTCCACAGGGTCGGTATGTGCAATACCATCCACAATTAGTTTAGTACAGATCTGAATCATACCGTTTAGGCTGTGGACTTAGCTGAAGAAGGCCTTATGGTTATCCTTGGTTATGGTTGCTAAATTTTTTTGATAGCTGGTCTTTGAAGATTTTATGAGTTGTCTTATTTGCATGTTTAGGCCGAGGAGGGTGCTCTTCCAATTCTGGGTTCTCACTTTTGTATTTTTAGGCAGCAGCTTCTTTCACTTATTTTACAATTTATTAATGCTAGACATCCACTAGGATGGTTTGATTTTTCTTGAGGATCTTGCTTTAATCCTGTCAGGCAGTTACTGCTACTGTTACTTCAAAATGACTGATGTACGGTCAGATTTAAGCAGTATAGGCCCTTCTCTTGAGGAATTGCATCAGTCATTCATATTGGTGAGGACCAGGTCCAGAATATTAGAGTCCCTTGTGGGGGTGGTGCACTATTTTTTCCATGGCATTTGAGTTTAAAGTCCAGGAACCACTGTGTGAGTGAGTTTGGGCTTGTATAAGATTCCCAGTTAATGGATGGATAGTTAAATCACACATGACTAGGGTGTTAGGTTGTATTTTGTCCCAAGTAGGTCTAAATAAGCTGTGTGGGCTTCCTGGTTCATGGAAGGGGGCCTGTAATGGTCAATGACATGAAAGGGGGGGGGTTACCCATGGTAATCTGGACTTGGAGTAACTCCACAGAGTTATCTTGTCTAACAGGTCTACAGGTTTAATTACTTTTAATGAAGATATATACTCTGTCTCCTTTGGTTCTCACATCTTCAATTTGTGGTCTGAAAGTATGGAAGGCATTACAGCCTTGCAAGGTTGGGGTCATTTCTGCAGTCTTGAACCAGGTTTCTGTGACTGCACAGATGTCAACATCTTCCAGGGAGAGGAGTGCTTCCAGAGAGTGCATTTTCTGATTTAAACTCCTACCATTTAGCAGCATGACCATAAGTTTCTTTGTTTTTGATATTTTCATAGTGGAAGTTTTGTTTTTGTGACCTTGCCTAAAAAAAGTCATTATGGGGAGGCAAGTGACTTAGCCAGCAACTGAAAACCTAGAGGTGCCAGGTGAAGTCCATCTCTGGAAAACCAGCATGGTCTATCCACCATGTCATCCCAGGCTGACAGGAACTGGATCCCCTTAGAATGATGTCAGAAACTAAGCCAATTATTGAAGTAAATAATTTTCTGTTTATATTGTGGTATCATCTTAGGCAAGTGTAAAACTCTGCTCAAAGCTAGGTACATATCTGCCTGGGGCACATATTCAGAAAGCTCAATCATGTCTGGTAGGTATTTCATGGCGAGGAGATGGGAAGAGTGGGGGATGAAGTTGGAGCTGAATTTGTCAGCCAGCATATTTGCTATATTGCCTTGCTCAGTGAAGGTGACACCATTGACCAGCAATTCGGCACACTGGTTTGTACAGCTTTTGAGGTTTCAGACAAAGCTGTAGAAGGCCTTGCGGTTGTTTTTAGTCTGTGAAGCTATCTTGACCTTGTAATTGGCCATGTTGTTCTTAATTAGTCCTCTTAGTGTCCTGTTTAGTTTAATTAGAGAGCTCCTATCATTATGGAAGTTGCTCTTCCTGATTTTATTCATGACTTTTTTCCTTTTACTGCCCACACCTTATTAAGGTTAGGATTCCAGTAGTAAGGTTTGTTTTAGAGTTTGTTTTGAGCTTACTTCTAGTAGGTACAGCAGCCTCTATACAGCCATTTACATGGTTGTACAGGGTTTCTGTGAACAATTCCGCATAGGTTGCTATGAACTCAAGGTCACGAGGGGCAATGAATTTTGACAAACTATCTCTTAATAGGATGTAGTTTGCTTTGGAATAGTTACTGTTACATGGTTGCTAAAGTTACAGAGTTGATTTTTATTTTTAAGGAGACAGCTTTGTGGTCCGACTTCACCAGTGAGGACGTGACACTGGAGAGAGATGCACTGCTCTCCCGTATTGATGAGTACCAGGTCCAATACGCTTGAACCTTTGGTGGGTGTGCACACCATCTATTCAAGGGTATTTGTATTAATAAAGTCCAGGAAAGGTTGTGCCTGCAAACAAGTCAGTGTATGTTTCCCCAGTATGTAGTGAGGTAGTTAAAATCTTCCATGAATACGGTATTTGGTTTAATGGTGAGCATCTCCAGTAGGTCTAGGGATGATCTGTGGGATTCTATGGACAGAGAGGGTGACCTACAGCTTGTTAGGATATGGAATGGTCTATGGTGATTTGCACATGGATAAATACAGGGCATTGCCCTGTTTAGCCAAACTAGAATTATACTTGTTGCTAATACAGATAGAGATTCCTCCACCTGTTGTCCCTGTCTGTGCAGCTGATAGTCTAAATGTATGGAAGGCACTGAAGCTTTGCACTGACAGAGTACATTCTGAGAATTTAAACCAAGTCTTGGTAACAGCACAGATGTCTATATTCCCCAGAGTAAGGACAGCTTATAGCATGTAGAGTTACTTGTTTAGGCTCCTGGCATTGAGCAGAAACACCTTTAGGTTTCTTTAGGTTTTATTTGCTATGTCGGTAGGTTTAACAATTTGGCATTGCCTAAAAAAAGGCTCTAAAGGGTAGTTTTAGTCAATAATCAAAAGCCTAGAGAAGACAGGTGCAGACCAACCTTTGTAAAGCAATGTAGTTTACCAACCATGTCCTCACATGCTGACAAATATTGAATCCCACTGGAAAGATACTCAAAACTAAGCCAATTATCTTTTGCTCATACTGTGGCATCATCCTTGGCAAAAGTAGAGTATGGCTTAATGCAAGGCACACACCTGCTTGAGACATATTCAGGGAGCTCAACAATGTCTGTCTTCATATTGTCTAGGGAAGTACATCTCAGATCATTAACACCCACATGGTCTACGATAGGTGTATACTGGTACCTGTGGTGTAGTGACTGGAGTGCATATGTAACTTGGCGGATCCTGGCTCCAGAGAAGCACCTAACCATTATTTTCTTCTTCTTCAATCTGGTGAGTGTGGCATCTGTGTGTTGTATGATGGAGTCCCTACGACAAGAGTCCTGGGTAATGTGATTGCTTGCCTTAGGAGATTTGCTGTTGGGACTCCACTGGGTGTATGCATATATGTGGTGTTGCATTTGGTGAGTGCTTTAGAGATTGCTGAGGACAGGTGTTGCCATTTATAGGTTTAAGAGGTCTTTGAAGTTTCGGAAGATGGCTTTTCAGTGCCTCAGCATAAGTTGGTATAAAATGCTTGCGCTTTTTCCACTCACTCTAAAGCTTTTGCTTTTTGATGAAATTTGGTACTATATATCCTTGTTCTGCCTATTTCTGGGTTATTTGTATACAACATATAAGGGCCAAAACTTACCAAGGTAATGTATTGTTGGGCTTCTTAGGATCCTCATGGATCAATAGTCTGCTAAGTACCTATGAACTTATTGGATGACTGTACAATTTCCTATAGTCACACCAAGTGACTTGCATCAAAGCTTTCCTAAGTGAACTGCCCATTTTGCTTGAAAGAATACCATGCACTACACATTGGATGCTTGCCAGTTTTCAATATAGTCACTATAGCTATGGTGTAGCAGCACATGTTTGTCACACTGGGGATGCTCTAATTTCAAGAACAAGCCTGGAATTTCACTAGCTGAATAAAATAGAGAGTTTCCAGAATCTTCTGAGGTGTTCCCTGCCCAGGGTCCATGAATACGGGAGCAAACAGGTCCGTTGAGATGTTCACATGTGACACCATCACCAGATCTTCTGCAGTACAATGACATGAATATTTAACTTTAATCGCAAGCAACATCATGAAAGCCTAAATATGAGCAGTATGACTATCGTGGATAGATTGTTTCCTTCTATCATAAAATCTCCACGACATCTGTATTAAGTGGCAATAGTATGCAGGCATGAAACAAGGGTGGAGCTATACCATGGTATCAGAATGATGCTAGTAATATAAAAAAAGCTTCTTCAGTGCTAGGAACAGTCATGCAAAAGGGGAATCTTCAGAGATCAAACAGAAGAGCAATAAAATATGTCAAATGACGTCTAAACAGGAGCATAATAATGTAGTAAATGCGTCAGAATTTTCTCCAGTTCTGCTCCACCTGGTACAAATAAGTGCCTTTCTACACGTAAGGTGCTGCCCTAAGATTATAAGTAAAAAGTAATGATACCTGTGGCAGTCACACATTAATGACAACATTCCGTGAGAGGCAGCTCTGCTATCTGCAAGGTGGGATAATATTCCTATGCAGTTTGTCTGTACATGGTTTGGAGACTTACTGACTGTGTAACCTAGGAAGACAAAGTACACCCTGCCTATAAATGCAGTAACATACATTTTTGTACACCCTACCTATGAATGCAATAACATACATTTTTTCAGTGCTTACATACATGCAGAGCTACACTATGATGCACATTGGGAAAAGGTGTGGGTATTAAATTAATTCACCCCTACATTACATTAAATGCTGTCCTTAAGGTAGGAGTTGTCTTAAACATAGTTTGTATGAGAAGCAACTATTTGAATATACCAGTTTGTCATACTGTGGGTTTTCCTAACTTAAGAAGCACCCTAAAACAATAGTGTACAAACATAAACATTTACGATAAGACACCTCACAACATTTTCTTCAAATGCAAACATAAATCAAAAACTGAAAGAGTAAAATATTGACACCTAAAAATGCAGCTCAGGTGAACTGCAGAAAAACAAGCCTAATTTACTAAAATGTTGATTAGTTAGCCCTTACTAGCTAGATATGGCACAAGTAAGACAGCTGTTAATTTACAAAAAGTACAGTTTCATTTAGCCCTCACTGGTCAAGTAAGGCACACTAGACACAAATGCAGTGTTTTCTGGATGAGATAGGAGTACTGGCCATTACAAAAAAATTGACACGTAACGTTCTGGTCTGCAGCAAATATATATTATACTATGTATTACAGTAAGTCAGCTTCCTTTATTTTTTATAATTAAAGCTAAATCACACTCATGGAAGCAAACACATTAATACCAAGTTAATTAATCCTGTCTGATTCACGTCACCGCAGAGTCAAAAGCAGAAAGCTGATGATGGACCTAGAGAAATATGAAATCAAAAATAACTAAACATTAAACATTGTGTGTAAAGATAACACAAAATATCCTGATAATAGTCAAAAATGAGTTTTGTTTCTAGTTTTGCTTCTGCTGAATACCATAAGGATAAAAGCAGCTTTACTCATGTCACTGAAATAATGTGCACCCTCCACTCACTGAAGTGTATGTGTGTGCTATAATTCAGTGTTACAGCCTTCAGTTACACAACGGTTGGGGAAGGGGTGGGTCCTGAATACAGACCACATATGTATGTCTGCCAGTGGAATTCAGCCTACAAGCTTAGCTTTGAATGTGCGTCAGCAAAGAAGTGAAGTGTTTTAATTATGCATGGCTGCTAAGGGCTTTTTGCACATATGCAGCAGTGGCTACAGCATACAACACAAAGGTTACAACCATGCATTGCCCTTTACTATTCTGTTGTAATCTCCCGGACTAAGGCCACCCTTAGGAAAAGGTCAAATGAAAAGGAGAAGGCAAATCAGAACAACATGGAGTACACTACCAAGCTGAAAAGGCATATTCAAAACAAAACAGCATGGTGGGATACAAGTCCTGCCTATCAAAATTTAGCAGTGTCAAGAATCAGTTAACTGAAATGGGTTTTAAATTGCACACTGCATTTTAAGTTTAAAAAAATGTTTCTCAGCATGGTGCAACTATCAAATGAAAATTGGATAACAGACAATTCTGAATGAACATTTAGGAGGGAATTGACATCACACATCAATAGAATGACAAAAATTGCAACTCTGTTTCAGATTGCATCAGGTCATTTCAGGTTTTCATCACCACTTAGCCAACTCACAACAGACTGGTCCAGTTAAATGAGCTCATTCACTCCTCTGAATGGGTGATCCCTGTGCCACCGGTTTTCACTTATCCAGATTAAATCAGTCATGGAGTCATCCGACTACCCCAGCAAGTGCTCCATGAAATCTCTGCTAGAAGAACAGGGAAAATCCTGAAGTCCACGGCAAATAAGAGCAGCCATGACCACTCAGTTGGTCCACTCAAGAAGCAATACAGCAGCCCTGTGCACATGAACGAATATTTCTGAATCACGGGCTGTGCTAATTAATACTATATACATACCCTGAACTGGTGGACATGCCAAAGAGCACATGTATGGCTCATGTCAATAAATATGACTAGTGCAGTGAGTAGAATAAGTGAATCAGATATCAGTGCTGTCTCACCTAACAAGCATTCCCACTATGCACAATGTCCTGTGTTAGCATAATATAAAGTGCAGTTGCAATCTTGCACAAGATTTTAAAACATACAATTGGAATTTATTAGAATTACTGCAAAAGTGTTGTGGATATGGAGCACTCAAGACAGACCTTGTCAGGGGGATGGAAGATCAGTGCGTAGTTGTCTGTATAACGGACACATATCAATACAATCGTACCCAGAACCAAAGCTCTCCACTCTACATTCTACACTGAAAAAACACTCGCCAAATGAGCATGGTCTGCAATGAAATCCTTTACTGTCCAATATACAAACTGAACAAAACCCCTAACAAAAACCTCTTAACACTTACTATGTCACAGCATTTTCATCCTATAAATAGGACTTTATTAGAAGATTTATAGGACAAAACATTGTGACATATTAAGCATTATGAAGCTTTTGTTACGAGTTTTGTTTAATTTGGATATGGTACAATAAGGAATTTCATCACACATACTGCTCATTTGTCAAATGTTTTTTTAGCATGGAAAGTACAGTGGAGAGCTTTGGTCCTGGGTGTGACTGTACTGCTTTGTTTTGTGGTGTTGGACCTTTTTGAATCACACTGGTTACTGCTACATTTTCTGGGTTTGTGGTAAATGAGACATATGCAAGGGTGGCCACATAAGGGTGCTCCATCTCAGATACAACACACAGTCATTGTAACAGTGCACTCACACACACATATGCAGATGTAAAGGCCTGTACATGCAAAGACACCCATAGGGGCATGCGGACACACACACACACACACACACACACACACACACACACACACACACACACACACACACACACACACACACACACACACACACACGTTGCATGCTTGGCAGCCACACAGTCACTCAACACACTTGAATATGAGTTTATGAATTGGCCATAGGATATTGCATGGGATATCATGGCATATAGGACAAAAGAGTGCCACAGACTCACATACATGCAGGGTTATAGTACCATATACAGGGAGGGCAAAACGGTAAAGTAAATGCCAGGTAGATTCAGTGGTATAGAGGACTTGTATAGTAATACATGCATGGTGTTGCTTAGCACATACACCCACTGAACAACAACTTTTTGTCTGCAGGTGTACAGATCATGACATAACCACCCAGGGGATGCAATGCCTGGAGGAGATCACAAGCTAGAATGATATGCTACAGCAGACCTTCTACATATAGAGCATACATCTAATGGCATAAGCTAGTGCAGACCAACAAATCAAGGACCAGATCTGGCAGGCCATGGTCTGGGAATATGAATGTCATGGGAAGTCATAACGGCCCCTAAAACATATGCAAAACAGGGTTAAAGAAATGATCTCCTAAGCAAATCAGGCAGCTCAGGACATTATGGTGAACACGGCCACCACAGAAGCTGCACCACTAACAGTGAAATTACTGACAGATGTTGATGAGTTGGCCATTCATTCCTGATGGCGGCTTGCATATGGGAGTGGAGGCCTGCCCAACAGTGTATATCCTCCAAAGTATCATATATCACTGTTTTACATATGTCCCAGTATGCAAGCTACAGAGGAACCGTAGAGCCATATGTCTGCGAATACACACTGATGTCATATTTTTTATGCATTCACAGGTTCCAGTGATGGAAGGTCACTTTAGTGCAACAGAGAGTGGATGTCAGTAGCAGTAGGGCTATGCTAGCTGATGATGGTAATTTGCTGGTGGCACAGTTTGATGACTAAATGGCACTGTATGTGAAACTCTAGGGAGGGCATATCCACTTTGACAGGTACAGAGTAGCTGCTTTCTGGGGTTGTTTATGAGCACATGACTTCACCGAAGCTTGACAAATTTCCTGTATGTGAGTGTCTTACATGGGATCCTCTTGTGTTCCCACCAGACATAACATCTGATATGTTCCCAATCTCTGATGTGGGCATGCCCAACACAGGTGAGACAAGCATGACAGCCTTATGCTATCATGACTCTTGTTCACTCACTAATATGCATCTGGCACTCAGAATAAACCATCAGATGTGCAGGTCAGTGGTCTTGGTGCAAGCAGCTGCTACGCATCCTACTGTGAAACTGATATGTACATTCTGTGGCATGCATGAGGTCATGCACCAACTGCATAGTGAGATGGGGTATCCACACGATGAGACAATAGTACTATTGAGGTCACTTGGCAGTGAATTTTTCCTCTATAGATTCACTGATAAAACACATTACAACTGCAATGCAGTCTACTTGTGCTAGACAGAGAGTTCATGGTCATGGACAGCTCCAGACATGAGGAGGATATGTATGGTGTGTCTCACATCAAAGGACACAGACCACTGTAGACATGCTATCAGGGTCACATACTGGGACATGGCTTGGAACCATGATCATGGGGCAGATATGCTCATTTGGCTCTACTCATGAGATGCCTCCTCAGGAAGTCTCTACATAGTTCAAGTCAGTCTGTGCTGTGGGATAGATCCAGCCTTTCCACAGCAAGTCACCATACTGACCACTGTTGACTAGTGGTACTCAAATGCTGTTACTGGAGGTTATAACTATCAGGAACCTATACCATTTTGTTATATTGCAGTTAACTGTCACCATGTCCCCCTACCTCAGTATGTGATGATGACTCTGCTCTGCCCACCCTATTTTTTTTTAAATCTCTGATGCACAGCAAGGCCAGACCATGCACTGCCCTGTTTAGTTTGAGTGTTACATCATACATTATTACCCTGTGTTATCTATGCCATGGCCCGTACTTGTAAACCAGATGGCACTGTTTTTCCAGTGTTGCAATGTATTGCTCCCTTCATTGTCTTAGTTGCAGCTTTGCATCTCAGTTATCTTCCCTGTATCTCCTTCCTGTCCTGCTACAACTACTGCTGCTCTCACCTACAACATGTTCTGATATGGTGCTGTCTGTCCACACAACCTGTTTTCCTGGGACCATGTTATGTAGCATGGCACACACTGAATATACTTTACTGCATAAATCTAGAATATAAAGTAATGTAATGCCCCACCAAAGGTGCCTTAAACCAACAATATATATAATATATATATATATATATATATATATATATATATATATATATATATATATATATATATATATATATATATATATATATATATATATATATATATATATATATATATATATATATATATATATATATATATAGGAGGGAGGATATATATATAATAAATGTACACCATAGACATGAGGGACATAAGGGAGTGAGTACCTGATGAGGTCTAAAGATCAGGATGCATCTCAAGGATGGATCAACTGTACTATGTCCATAGCCAATCTGGGGGCAGTGGATCTGTGTGGGGAAAACGGTCATAGCCAATCTGGGGGTGGAGGATGCAAAAGGGGATGATGGATCTAAAAAAAGCTCCATGTCTACTGCTCTGTAAAAACCTGCTCTGGAACCCCAATAAATCTGTAAATTGTAAGCTGTAAAAATGTTGCTCCTCTTAAGAAAGCTGTGGCGCCTTGTAATGCTCTTAAAAGCCAATGGTCTGCCAGCATGTAGGTTATGGTGGCTGTGGAGGTGCTGTGAAAGTTGTGGAATTTGCTGTAGCAGTTTTTCCATTTTTCTAAGGAATGTAGTGTTTCTATCCATGAAATTTGTTTCCTGTCTGTTTTGAAATTGCTTTTCCTTTTGCTTTTTCACTTTTACTAGCTTCCAAAGTGTCAATGTTGCTGCTTTGTTTAGTTCTGTTGTGTAGTTCTGTCAAAGTAGTTTCACTGTCCACTTTGTGTGTTGTCTGTGTGCAGAAGCTTTTCCCTTTTGTTTTTTGGATTTGAAAGAAGGATTTGATGAAGAGGATGAATGATTGGTTCTCTTGGCCGAAGAACACCTTTGGTTAAAAGAGAAAATGAATGGCATGAAAGCAGAGAACTCTCACTCAGATAAGAATGGCTGTGAAGTATAGCACCATTGGCACCTGAAACTAGAATACAACTCTTGTTCTGCACATGCTGCTGGGTTGAAGGAAAGCGGCAGTCCTGGTTGCAGTTCCTCCAAGTGGGCTGGTTCAAAGGGAGGCAGAGGTTGTTGTGTTTTTAATTCTTGTTGATCTCCCTTAGATGAGATTATGTCTTACTTGGGGGATTAGAGAGGATGAGATTAATCAATTGGATAAGTATGCTGAATTGGGGAAATGAGAGGAAGCATGAATCAGTAAGGAAGAGAGCAACAATTGCATTTGATGTGGAAGTGCCAGATATTCCAGCATTGACATAACTGTTCCAACTGCTCCAGTATGTAAATATTTTTGAGGCTGTTATTTGAATTTTTTTGTGTTAGTGCTTCTTGTTTTTCATGTTTAAGGCCTTAGCCTTTCTTGATTTGTGGAAGTCCAGAATCGCATGATGATATCCTTCACTTGCACTCTTTTCCATTTTCTCCTGGTAAATAAGGGTTTTAATGCATGAGCAGTCAAGAATGCTGCTTGTGGGGGAGAACCAGATTTGTAATTGTCTTGTGTGTCATGAAGCAGGCCTGCTCTAGAAGCCAAAGCCTTCGCTCTGCGTGCCTGCTCTTAGCAATGGTACCAGTCCAGTGCTGTCTTGGGGAGCTATCAGAAAGATAAGACTTTGCATACACTGTTAGAGTTCTCCAGCTGAAAGAGAGAGAAAAGAGGGAAAGGAGAGATGGATGAGACAGGAGTCACTCAGCATAAGAAGTCTGGAAGTGTTCTTCCTTATCTCTTGGTGGATGAGAGTCCAGTATGCTACTCCTCATTCAGTCATCCATGGGATTGTTGCTGTATATGGAGGGATTATGGCTGCTTATGGCACAAACTGGGATTGCCTATTCATAGATTGGTGGTCAGCAAAGGAATGGGCTTGTATGCTGCTTTGCTTGTGGGTACAACCTGTGGTGCCGTGCTTGGTGTCCTTAGTTACAACTTGGGTGTGTGGTGTTGTCTGTCCTTATTAGCAGGTGGCCTTGTATCACTGCCAGCATTTCCTGCTGGTTTATGTGCATGCGTTCCTTTTTTTGTCCTTCCTTCCTTTGCATGCCTCTATCTCAGTAGCTGCCCATTCGAGGTCTGTTATTCCTTTGGTTATCCCATTTTGGCTGCTACCTGGTTGCTTGCTTGGTTTGCCCTGTTTGCTACTGGTTTGCTTTGAAGTTTGGGAAATTCCCACTTTGGCATGGGATGAGTGGTATCAAAGTTTCCAAGCTGTGTGACTGCTGGTCCATAAACTCCTTAGGTACCATTGTAGTTGCTCCCATATGTAGCCTTGCTTGAGGAATCAGAAAGCTTGAAGATGAAGCAGAGGAGCAGGGCCTGCAGGATTTTCCTTGCAGTGACAGGTTTTTGTCAGTTTTCAGTTGAGTTTGTCTTTTTAGTTGACTTTATTTTTCTTCTGGTGGTTTTATTTTTTTTGGGTGTGAAAAGCTATGCATCCCAGAAAAGATTCGCAGATTCTTGAGCTATGTTGTCTTGACTTGTGAATGTTGACTGTATATCTCAAGCTGCCTGGAGGAAGGTGGATAAATGTAAAATTGTATCTTAAAATTTGTTGGCTTGGCTGTCCGCTTGTATAAGGCAGTCATCCAGGGTATATTTGCATTGCTGCATCCTGCTCTGCATGATGCCATATATTCTCGGCGATACTTCTGGTGATGTGGGCAAGCCAAGATAATGAAAGAATTGATAATGCCTCTGAACCTGCTCTGAACCTGTAAGAAATCTTTCTGTTGTGTCTCTCAGATATGGAGGGTGAGGGTCCAGAGGGTATGAGCCTGAGGCCAAGAGCCCTTGCCCCAAGACCCTTGAGTTGCATGGGAAGTCAGCATTTTGAATTTTCAGCATTGAAATTTGATTTTAATGAGATAAGTATTAGGGTGCATAGTCACTCTTACAGCTTTTTGCTTTTCTTTTCTTGGAACAAGGGAAGAGTCTAAAAGAACTTGGAGCCTTTCTGAGAGAGGAAGAACCTTTTCTATTGCTTTCATTTTTGAGATTTGTTTCAAAGCCTCTTTTTGGTTTGCCTTCTGGGTGGCCTTTTCCTTGGCATGCCTTTATTTTTGTCTGTCTATTGTATTTGTGTAGTGTCTGTTTCCTTAATAAATAAATGTTAATTTTCTGAAAAAAAGGAAAATCCTTAGGGAGTGCTTGCCAAGAGCCTGGTTGGCGCGTTGTCAAGTAAAGTCATTGAGTCTGTCCTTGTGCAGCAGTTTTGTAGGCCCTGTACTACCTCTCTGGTTGGTTTGGAGCTGCCCATTGACGTTGGCCCCCTCTGAGGAGCCCTCCCTTGCCCTCCTCTGACACGCCTCTTCTCTCTCTCTCTCTCTCTCTGATGTCTGGAAAGGACCAGGAAGGAAGGCCAATTCTGCTGAAATCTTGTGGTTGGACTTGCATGAAATCTTGACTGTTTGTACAGATTTTGCCTTTTTTCTTTTCTCTTAAGATTCCCTGAGCAGTAAAGCCAACAACTTTTTTTTTTTCCAGTCCAGTGGAGCACATTGCTTTTTTAACATGGTCTGGGTCTGGCAGAGATTTCAGCCAGGCAGCCTATGCATGACTGCACTGCTCCTGTAGCTGACCTACTATGAAGCTCCAATGCATGCATCAACCACACTGCAAGAAATGGTTGCTAACCTGTTGAGGCAAAACCTCTGGACCTTCTGTTTCTTTATTAAATGCAGTCGAGTGATAAACGGCATATTGTAAGCAAAACTAAAAGCAAAACTAGCCTCCAAAAAATCGCTCCGCCTGTCTAGTGAAGCGCGAAGGGTGCAGGCGGGAAGGCAGCTAACAGGCCAAACAGTTGTGCTGTGGAAGGTAGGCAGTAAGAGTGGAAATCCTTATAGAGTGGAAGTCCAAGTGAAGGTGTTGTTAATTTTATTTTTATCTTACATCGTTGAGGAAGAAAAGAGTCTGAGTCGGGGTACTTAGCTTTTAGCTTCTTCTTCTTCGGGTTTAGCTGAGGAGCTGGCCGACCTGGCCTGGCGCACTTCACTTGCTTAACCACCGCGCGCGGCGGCAAGAGAAAGACTGAGGAAAATGGGCGCCGGCTTGGCGGCTCCCTACCCCTGACGCCGGGGAGGGGCGACATCAGCCGACGCCGTGGGACCAGACTTTGGACAGTGTAATCTAGCCTACAGAATTTCAAAGGTTCTTTTCACAATGTTATTTTTAGTATGGGCCATGTTAAGTGACATTTCTGTTATTTGACTGTGGGTTGCAAATGGGATGAGGGGCATATGTGACATCTCCTGCAATACACAAGAAACAACATTACTGAAGCCGGCTCCCAGCTTGCCTGCATTATGTGTGTATAGGCTGTTTTACCTGTGTGAGTGCACCAAACAGCCATGTGATCCTGTTCCATTACAGGAACTGCTGACATAAGTTGGACATGTGTCAAATGTATACATCATGTGAATTGCCTGGGGGTGCACAGACACATTACAGATAAATGTCCCAGGCATTATACAACCTCTGGGAGTTGTGCATTTCTCTATCCATCTGGATCAGATGGTGCAATAATATCCACATGGCTGCCATCTGTGGTGTCCAGGATCTCGAGGAACTGTGAAAACTCACAAAGTGCATTCATGGTGTTTGTTTTCTCCACTAATGTCTTTGGGGACCAGATATATCCCTCCACATGTTCCACACAACCTGTGATATAACTACTATTTCCCCCCTCTAAGTTGCTGGAAGGTTCCTGCAGCTAGGATAGTCAAAGCATACTCTTTGATTCATCTCATGGGCGATACAGCTTGATTACATTATGAAGTGCATCCCTATTAACTCTGAATGAATGGATTATTAAGCGATCTGCCAAATACTGATATGCAAGTCACTGTCTGTACAGATGTTTTTGGTACGAGTGACTGTGATATGCAATATTGTCTGCACTACTGCTGATGGTGGCTACAAACACATGCTGCTGAGCTATTATTGCCAGAGCTGTGTCATGGTTAATTGGGCCCCCCTGCAGCCAGCCCTCCCACCCAGCCATTCTAGTGCCCCATTACTTGGTCATCTCTCCCCAGTTACCATAAACGCTGTTCAATTCTGTCCATGTGCATAATATTTTCTTCTTTACTCTTATGAGTACAAATATTTGGATTTAATTTAAAATGTACTTCAAACTTTTGAGGACAAAGATTGATAGCCATTTGCAAAACTGAACAATATTATCAATCTCACAATGAAAACAGACTTATCTTGGGCAACAGAAAACATCTCTGCTCTTGAAACTCAAATTCATTGAAACTGCATTAAAACCCACATTAATACAAAATGCATTGGGCTAGCGGAAGATTAAGCGTACTTTTGGGCTGTTTTCAAACATTTTTTAAGACTAAGCATAAATGCATATGTTCTTTAATTCACCTTCTAGATTGTATTTAATTATATTGCTCATTTAATACTGAACTATTTGTTAAGTGTGTTTTAAATTTGTAGATTTTAACATTTTTCCAGCAAGTAGTGAAACAAAACGTATGAACCAATAATGACAAAACTATTCATTCCAGAACATTTCAACCATAAAAGGCCACTCAAACATCTGTCATTATAATCCCGCAACATCTGTCAACATGTACACTCTGCAGAAGTAAAAGTCATCTGAATAATTCCACATTAAATAGAACTGTAGCTAATTTTATTTTATTTTTTTTATTTTACTTAACATTTGTTTACCGGGAAAGTCTGACTTGGTACAAAACCAATTTTCAGCACAGGCCCGGGAAGAAATGCTCCAGATGCATGTCTTTGTAATGTGCGAGGAAAGCGGAGCACCCGGAGGAAACCCACCCGGACGCAGGGAGGACATGCAGACTCCACACAGAAGGCACCCCAGCCGAGAATCGAACCAGAGAACCTCTTGCTGTGAGGCATCTACAATGATGAAGAGATTGCAGCTGGCAAACAGTTTTTGCATTTTGGCACTTCAGCTACAAATTCAGTGCCTGCTTCCCTTGAAGAATTAATTGCCTATGTTACACTAAAAAAAAAAAAAACCCACTGGTATATGTAAGCAGTCAAATTTGGGTAGTGTGGAAAGAGAATCCACAGCCTTCTGCACCAAAAACAAGTATGCTACCCATTGGACCAGGCACTGAACACAACTGCTATGAAACTCTATGGACAATATTGACAGACTGTAATACTCAGCGATTTGAAAAAAAAAAAAACAAAACAAACAAACAAACAAATAAAGGAGATCTGACAGTTGGCTGACTGATGACGCCAGTGAGCAAAACTGGTTTGCTATGGGCTTTTTTCTAGCCAGAGTGTGGCTTTGAGTTTTTCCTTTAATAGATTACCGTTGAATAAAATAAGGGACTTATTACAAAGTCATTTTATTTTATCTGAAGAGTGCTGGAGTTTTGGTGATAGACACACACGCACACGTTTTTTGGCTGATATATTTAACTAGATCTTATAAAAATCAATAAATCAAACCCAGTGGTTAAAAATATAAAAGAAAAAAGAAAATAAACCCTCACAGCACAACTGGCTTCAAGTTCAAGTATCTGAATTTCACACAAACATGTTTAATGATCCAGTCACATGGCAGGCTGGTCAGTATACAAACTTGCAGAGGAAGGACAGTGAGTCACTGTCTGCACAGGATGGTGAAGGCCATTCAGAGTGAGTCAGTGACAAGAACAGAAGGTAAATATTTACAAGAGTGTAAACCTAAGCACCTCAGGTACTGGAAGGATTTAAAAACAAAAGTCATGATTCTGACTTTGTTTTCTTTCTTTCTTTACAACACAATGTAAAGCAAGGACATATCAGCATTGAATAAAAGAGCAGATGAGAACCAATGAAACAGAAATAACAAGAGGTGTAGATCAGTCCATCAATTTGTGTGACACACTGTCTGTCGCTTGCATCATATATGGTAAACTATGAAAAGGGAGTTTGAACACACAGTTAATTAGAAATGGGATGCCAGACACTGACTAAGGCTCTTCCCACCCCTATAGTGCCTTTTTTAGGAAAGGTTCAAATGACAAATTTACCACCGTAACAGGTACAAGCAAGCAAAATCTGAGGGGAATGTTACTTAATGCTAGCAGTCTAAACCTCAAAATGCACTCACTCTAGGCACTCCTTAAAATGGAGAACATCGACATCTGTGCAGTGTCAGAAACCTAGTTCAAGGCTCGAGAGAGCACCCCTGCATAATTCATACCATGCCTTTCGGCCACCTAACCTGGACCAAAACACAAAAGGCGGAGGCGTGTCCATATTCACTAAGGATATCCACACCTCCAGGCTAGTTGCTCAGCATAATGCGTCCAAGATTATCCAAGTGCAACTAACTCTGGGCAAGACCGCAATCCAAACTGTAGCTTGCTACAGATTCCCCACCATGCCCCATGATTCCCACTCCTCATTTCTTGATACACTGGAAAATATTAGGGTACAACCTAACACCCTAATAATGGGCAATTTCAACTACCCCACCATTAACTGGGAAAACTCATGTACCAACTCTTTTGCTCAATGTTTTCTGGCATTCATAAATTCCAACACCTTGGATTAACTTATCCACACCCCCACCAGGGGCAGAAATATCCTAGACCTGGAAATTACCAACATGGGTGACCGGTGTTCCACACCAAAGGTCAATTCCTCGTTGGTCAGATCCGACCACAAGCTAATCACCCTAGACATCCACATCCCGCCCCCACCCCCCATTAGGGAAACTACCATAAAAAAATTCTCCAAAGCCAACTTCACGCTCAAGACAGAAGTGGCAAACTTCACGACACCCATACAGACAGACAATAGAGGTACGACTGCTGAATCCTACACAACTGCACTTTATAAGCACTTACATGAGTGCAGTGCTATCCCTAACAGAACCAAGATGCTATCCTCCAAAAAAATGAAGCCAATCTGGTGGTCCCCTGCCATAAACAAACTCTACAACAAAAGAAAGAAACTGTTGCAAAAAAAAAAAAAAAAAAAATCCCATGATTGGAGGAACTCTGTGGTCAGCCTCAATAAGAAGCTGAGAGCCCTCATAAAATCCTCTAAAGCTAGTTACGAAAACAAAATCGCCACTGATTCTAAAGGCAACCACAAAGCATTCTATAGCTATGTCAAGAATAACACTCAGATCTGCTCTGAGTTACAGCACAACGGCACTAAATATATAGAACCAACTGATATTGCCAACATCCTGGCAGATAGATTCAGTGCTAACTTTACCCCCCTCTCACCCCCTAAAGGGCCTATCTCTATATCGGAAGAATGCAAAGTTCCTGTAATCACGGCTGCACAGGTAAAAACCACACTCTCCAAAGCCAAGAACACAGCATCCATGGGACTTGACAACATCCCAGGCTGCGTTCTACACGGACTACAGAACGAACTGGCATCCTACCTAAGTACCATGTTAAATCATATCATAACCTCAGGCTTTGTGCCCACTGAATGGTGCACAGCGATGGTTATCCCACTCCACAAAGGGGGATCCACCACGGACCTGGGGAACTACCGCCCCATTAGCCTGACGAGCCTGGTCTGCAAGACAATGGAACGTATCATCATGGAACTTATAAACAAAGACATTGGTAATCTCCAAACTCTGGACCCCACCCAGTTAGGGTTTGTAAAAGGCAGATCATGTCTCCTAAACCTGATAGACTTCTTTGAAGCAGTCACCAAAGCAGTAGACGAGGGTAAGGTAGTTCACACAGTCTATCTAGATCTTGCCAAGAATTTCGACACCATCCCCCACTCTGGAATTAAAGATAAACTCACTAAACTAGGTATAAATCCCTATGTCACAAGATGGGTTGCCAACTGGCTCACTGACAGAACCCACACTGTGAAAGTAGCAGACTCCAAATCCGACTTCAGACCATTGACAAGTGGAGTACCACAAGGTTCAGTCCTGGGTCCTCTCTAGTTTGATATCTACTTCTCTGAAGTACAGGCTAACACAGAAGGTCTTTGGCTAACGAAGTTCCCAGATGACTGCAAACTAGGAGCCATAACTGAAACTCCTAACAATGTGGACATCCTACAAAAGGGCCTCACTGAGACAGATGCCTGGTGTCAAAGCCATGGCCTCAAGCTCAATGCCAAAAAGTGCATTGTCATCCCCTTTGGTAAAAACTCTGTACTCATGAACTATCACATAGGCGGTAGTGAACCTAACACAAAAAGTGTGATAACAGACCTTGGGACACAGGTGGACAGTAGTCTCTCCTTTGATAATCACATTGCCACAGTAGTCAGGAAATCCTTCTATGAGGCACACCTCATCACAAAAGGTTTCTCATCCAGGAAAACAGACGTCATTGTTCCCCTCTACTCATCACTCATTAGACCCATTATAGAGTACAAGGCCCCTTTTGGTATGTACCTCACAAGACATCTACAACAACTGGAAAGGCTGCAGAAATACCTCACAAAGAGGATTACCCGCCTCAAACAGATGCCCTATGCAGACCGTCTCAAAAATCTCCAGCTTTACTCCGTCACATATCGCCTACTCAGAGGCGATCTCTGCCTAACACACAAAGCTATGTCAAAACCAGAGCTGTTGGACATGCTCCACTTAAAGAAATCCCAATCCCTCTAAGCTACATACTCTAGGGACCTAAACCTTGTCACCACAATAAACAGAACATGCTGGAGGGATAGATTACTGTCCCAGAGACTTCCCATACTCTGGAACAAACTATCTATCTATATCAAACAAAGCTCCTGATTTGCACTCTTCAAGAAAAATCTTGATGATTGGATGGGAAATAGGAAAGTCACCCCAGGGATCACTTCTGTGGCTCTGCTTGACAGTGGCACAGGAAAATAATTTTCCTGGGTGGCAAAAGCCAGGGTAGCTTTTTGGCTAGGCTTATATCGGCCCTAGGGCCAATAGCCTAGTACCTACCTATGAACCAATGAATCTCAAGCAGGCAAATGGGATGGGGCAGCCAACTTCATGTATCCTGACAGTGCAAGCCAGTAACTAGTCCTGGCACATGCAATGACTCATTTGCCATCTCAGTCAATCATATGAAGGGAGCCACAAGAGCCGATACAAATCAGCTGCAAAGTATGACAAAATTATCCAAGCAAACATGAATGAACAGCAACACTGCTACACTGTAAGAAAAATCTAGATTAAATGACAAGTATAGGCTGCAGTCAGCAGCCAACAAAATTATAGTGACTGACATTGCAGAACCAAAGGATGGAACCAAACATGGGAGGAATCTGGACAGAAATCAGTGAAAGAGTATTGGGTGGTCTCAAAGATGTTCTGGCAAACCATTTGGTGCCTTGGTTGAAAAAGGCATGACATTAGTAGGGACACTACTGAGACGTGGGAGGCACATTCTGAGGAACTCCTTAAGCTGGTGGGCTTTGAACCACCCAGCCAGGAGGCAGTGTCTAAAATCTCAGGCGGCCCGGTGTCTATTAAATAACCAGATATAACAGAGTTAATCAGACTTCCAGAATGCTAAGTGTGAGCTGTAGATGAGATGTAATATGAGACAAAGGCAATTTTGGAGGAGTGTGGCTAACATACCTCATTAACAGTGCATGGAAGGCAGAAGCAGTACCTCTGAACTGGGGAATTAAGATGGTGGTCTCTATCTTTAAGAAAGGGAACTACAGCAGAAATTATTCCAGCTGCATGGGGAGCACATACTTCAGCCTCCACAGAAAAGCATATGCCAGATGGCCGGAAAGGAGACTTTGTCTAACCAATAAACCTCTGACTCAAGAGGAACAGTACTGATTCCTCCTAGGCCAGTTCTTTAATGTTGTGCAGTTTTGTGAGGGGACATAACAGTTTGCAAACCAAGTCTACAGTTATTCTGTGGATTTGCTGATCTTGTGCCCCATAGGTGTTTACTAGACTAACAACCACAAGGGCCTTTTTAAGCCTAGCCGTGCATCCCAAACCTCTGACGAGTTCTGATGCCCTTGATAAGTGTAAGCAGGGGCTTGGGAGATGAAACATTTACAAGCAGGGGCCTGGGAGATGAACCATTTACAGGTTACCTGTGTCCATTAGAGACATACGTGCCAAACAAGGGATGAATTTCCTGTTCCGCATCCAATTGTCCAAATTGCACTTGAATTGGGTTAGGGAGGAATTCTTTTTTTACATGGATGGGGAGCCTGTTCCACAGATGGGGTAGTCTCTGGGATACATACCTGTCTCTCCAGCAGATTCTATTTATATCACAAGCAAGGTTTACATCTTTAGAATACATAATTCTGGTGCTGTTTGTTTTGTGGATATGCAGGAGGTCCAGAGTGGGGTCTGACAATGCCCTGTATGTCAGGCATAGATCTCCCCTCTAAAGCTTGTAGGAAATAGAATACAGGGATAGGGCCTTGAAGCAGTCTGCATTGGACATTTTACTTGTGCCCTGTATTATTTTAGTGAGGAGCCCCTATGGCATTCCAATTGTTGGATATGCCTGGTTAGGTACATACCAAAGGGGAATTGTACTCAATGATAGGTCTGATGAATGCCAAATACAGTGGAACAATGACTTCCTTGGACTTGGATGTCTTGCCTTTATCAGTTGTGCAACATAGAATGATTTCCTCACTACTGTAGACATGAGATGGTCAAAGATTACTGTCTATGAGCATCCCTAAGTCCTTGACTTCTGGGTCAGTTCTAAGGGGTGTGTTGTCAATATAATAGTTACCAGGGGTGGATGACATCCCAGAGGATACTATTACGCATTTCTTGACATTTAGTTTTAGCCCATGGTTCTGACACCAGTTGTTTGTCTGTATCATCTCTTCCTGATTCAATGACAGCTCCTAATTTGCAATCATCTGCAAATTTAGTCAGTCAGAGACCACTGACATTGGCCTTGACTTCAGAGAAGTAAATGCCAAAAAGAGGCAGTCCATGGACTGATCCCTGAGTGACTCCACTTTTGACTGGCCTATGGAGGTGACTCCCCAATTCTAATTTCCCGGGTCCAATCTGTGAGCCAGTTGGCTATCCACTGGTTGACATACAGGTTTGTACCTAACCTCTTGAGTTTGTCAACAATGCCAGAGAGGGGTATTGTGTCAAATGCCTTGGCCAGGTCAATGCAGGGAGTGTGAAACATTTTGCCCTCATCTATTGCTATGGTGACCTTCTCAAAGAAATCCACAACGTTGAGTAGGAATGACCTGCCCTTGACAAAGACAAACTGGTTTGGGTCCAGTGTCTGGAGGTTTACTATATCACTATTGATCATTTCCATGATAATTCTTTCTATGGCTTTACATATAAGACTAGTGAGACTTGTTTGTCTGTACTTTCTAGGGTCTGTAGATGACCCAGCTTTGTGCACAGGGATGACTGTTGCTGTTCTCCATTCATGAGGCATGCATCCTGTTTGGAGGCTACAGTTAAAAAGCAATTCCAGACGGCCTGACAGGTCATGTTTCATGTTAATTAGATGGAATCCTGGGATATTGTCTAGGCCCATTGACGCAGTGTTCTTGGCCTTAGAGAGAGCATTAAGGACCTGCTCCCTAGTGATAGCAGGAGGAGTTATATTTGATGGGATTTCCTGAGGGAAGGTTGAGGGGCAGAGAGGGGTAAAGTTGGAACAAAATCTATTGGCCAGTAGGTTTGCTATATCTTCTGGGTCAGTATAGGTGGCTCCATTTACAATGAGCTCTGCACAACACAAAGCTAAATAATGCCTTGTGGTTGTCCTTGGCCTGGGAATTTGGCTTTGGTAGACTATTTGTCCTCAGTTGTTCGTTTAGTTTGATGAGGGTGCTTTTATCCTTCTGGGTGTTGTACCTCATAATTTTTGCCATGATTTTCTTCCTTCTGTTACACAGCCTATTGATTTTAATAATTCCACCAGGGTTGCTTGTCTTTTGCTTTAGTTCTGTACTTCTTCCTGGTGGGTACAGCTGCCACTATGCAGCTATTAACAGGCTTGTACAGGGTTTCTGTGAACAGTTCTGCATAGTCAGCAGTGTTCTCATGGTTTATGGGGGCTTGAAATTTTTCCAGGTTATCACAATACAGGAGGTTAGCCTTAGAGTAGTTCCTGCATAATCCAGGTTTAGCTGGGGGTACAGGTTTTATTTTTACTTCAAATGACCCACTTTGTGGTCTGACCTTACCAGGGAAGACATTAGAGTAGGGGGTGTGCAGCACTCTCTCACATTAGTGAGGACCAGATCCAGTATGCCTCACCCATGGTTGGTGTATTGACTTTCTGGTCCAGGGAGTTTGTGTTTACAAAATCCATGAATCTCTGCGCCTGTATGTTTGGTGTCATACAGGATTCCCAGGTAATAGTAAGGTAATTAAAGTCATCCATGAATATGGTATTAGGTTGGGTGGCGAGTGTTTCCAGTAAGTATAAATACATGGTATGGGTTTCCTGGGTCATAGAGGGGGACCTATAACTTGCAAGGAAGTGGTACTGAATTTTGCCCTTGGTGATTTGAACATGGAGCAGCTCAAGTACATTATCCTGTTTGACCAGACTTGAGGTATCAGACTTGAGGTACATTTACTTTTCAATGTAAATAGACATACCTCCAGCTTTAGTCCCTGTCTGTGTAGCAGCTGGTGTTAATGTGTGGAAGGCATTATAACCTTGCACTGTTGGTGTGCTCTCTGAGGCTTTAAACCATGTCTCTCTCAGTGACCACACATACATCCGCATTCTCTAGGGTGAAGCTAGATTCTAGGTAGTGTAGTTTTTTGTTTAGACTCCTAGCACTGAGCAGTGATACATTTACATTTTCTTAGTTTTGATTTGCTACATTGGAAGTACTTTCCATTTTGCATTGCCTACAAAAGGCATTATGAGCGAAGCCAATGTTTTAGCTAATATTCGAAAGCCTACAGTGAGGAGAGGTGCAGACTATCCCTGGCAAAGCAATGTGGTCTACTGACCATCTCTTCCATGCTGACAAATATTCCATCCCCTTAGAATGACACCAGAAACTATGCCAATTATTAAAGTTACTCATCTTTTGTTCATATTGCGGCATCATCCTTGGAGAAGGTAAAATGTTGCTCAATGCTAGGCTCATACCAGCCTGAGACACATATTCCGATAGCTCCATGATTTCTCTCTTCATATAGTCTAGGGAGGTACGTCTTAGGTCATTTTACTCCCACATGGACTATGTCATACTGGTACTTGTGGTCCAGTGACCTGACTGCATCTGTAATGTGGCAGATCCTAGCCCCTGATAAGCAATTAGCCGTGACTTTCTCCTTACTCAGCCTGGTGTGAGGGACATCAGTGTGTCTTCACTATGGAGTCTCCAATGACCAGAATGTTGGATTGTGTGATGGCTTTCCTTATGGGCTTAGAGGTACAGGCTCCATGAGATATGGCTCTATGTGTTGATGTGGGTGTTGTTATAAAAGAGTGCATTTGGGGCTGCTGAGGGTACTTGTTATGTGTACTTCATCTAGGAGGTTTTTGGGGTTTAGGAGGGTTACATTTAACTGGCTCAGCATATATGGATCTATATGTCTGCTTTGAACTGCAGCCAGATCAAAATCAGTGTCTCTAAAGACTGCCAACTCATTCCTCCAGACTACTCTATCAGAGATACTAGGTAAGCAAATTGGTGTATCAAGGGGAAATGACTTTTCTGAACTATGATGCAGAATCAGAATTGCCTAGACAATGTAAGGCCTTGCTGAGTCTAATTATGGTGGCTGCCCAAAAAGCAATTACTACAAAATGGAAATCAAAGTCTAAACTAACTGTACTAGAAGCAGTAAATACAGAAACTGAAATAAAACAACTGGAATTGGGATCTTTAGAAAATTGTAGGAGCACATTACACAGGAAAAATGGGAATTGTGGGAACAATACATACAGGGAGGAATGATGTTTAAATGAAGGCAGGACTTCAAGCAATGTAATATTTGACTGACAGTGATTGGGTAGATTATAAGTGATGTATAATGCTTGCAACTAAAATTATATCAACCTGGTTTGTGATGTGCAATGCTTGCCACTAAGATTATGCCAACATGGTTTGTTTTCATTCATATAAATGCATGATTGCCTAAAGGCCCTGGTGCTCTTGAAAAGACTGCAATGCTTTTGTTACATGAAAGTGAGGGTGGAAAAGGGAACACATGCCCTTAGTGAAGGAGATTAAACACCTTAGCTCAGCATCAGGTAAGGGGAAGACAGCTGCTGAACTGTCATGGCTGATCACTGAATCTATGGTGGGGAAGCAACAGCAGCAGTTGCTATTGTTTTTCATGTTTACCTATCAGTTTACACTTTAGCCCATCCATGGTCATCAGCTGTTAACAATGAAGTAAAGAATAACACTGGCTAAAATGAGGTTTTTCCACAAAGGATCCTCTCTGTGTGATGGAGAAAAGAAGCCTGCTGATCCGTGTGATCTTGTTGTTGAGTTGAAGCTCATTCATTATCATGAAAAACTGAGTGAGATGGCTTTGTTATGCTATAAAGATGTCCCCCTGTTGTGGCACCTATTGGAAGTGACTCTGGACACAGTGTATTGGGAGGAAGCCTAGGACCACACCTAGGACATGTTCAAAGGATCAAATCTCTTAGCTGGGATGGTTATACTTGGGAATCCCTCACGTCCAGCACAGATTTGTGATGGGGAAAAGGCAAGTTTGATGCACCTTTCGGAGACTGCTGTTACTGTTACCATCACCTTGGAAATGTGGAAGGAAAGTGAAGTGATTATACCAGAACTTGAAATAAAATGAGCATAATTAGCAATCCCTTCTCATTTTTCACCATAGAATTTTATGACTTATTCAAATCCAAAATAGGATAATAGGGGCAGTTGTTGTGGCATCATTTTGGGTTTTTCAGCAAAGTGGCACACAATGTGACATCCATTTTGCCTTCCCTCAAGTGCCTTGTCACCATGAACTTAAATCTATAGTATATCAAACCCTGGCTTTCTTTTGGTCACGCCACCATTCTCACGTAACAAGCCTCTGGGTTATGAACCTGTCCCTCCAGCATGTTCTGTTGATTGTGGTAATGAGGTTGAGGTCTCTGGAGTGTGTGGTACAGAGATTGGGATTTTTTTCAGATGTAACATTTCTAACATAGCTGGGTCAGACATGGCTTTGTAAGTCCAGCAGAGATCGCCTCTAAGTAGGCAGTATGAGACAGAGAATAGCTGGTGTTTTTTTAGTCCGTCCATATAGGACAAATGTTTAAGGCCTAGGATCCTCTTTGTGAGGTACTTTTTCTGTCTCTCCAGTTGTTGCAGGTGTTTAGTGAGGTACATGCCAAATGGGGCATTGTACTCTATGACTGGCCTAATGAGGGAAGAGTAGAGGGGAGACAATGACCTCTTTCTTCCTGGATGCAAAACCCTTAGCAATGAGATGTGCCACCTAGAAGGACTTTCTGACCACAGTGTCAATGTGGTGGTCAAAAGAGAGGTTGCTGTCAACCTGTGTTCCCAGATCTCATAACACATTCCGTGTTCAGTGGACTATCATCGATGTGGTAATTCATGGGATACGGGTTTTTCTCAAAGGGGATGACTACACATTTTCTGGCATTGAGCTTAAGGCCATGGTTCTGACACCAGTCACTGGTCTCAGTGAGGCCTTTCTGTAGGATGTCATCACTTGGGGAGCTAATAATAGCTCCCAAATTGCAATTGTCTGTAAACTTTGTCAGCCAGAGTCCCTTCTCTGAAGTCCAGGCCAACATGAAGTAGATACCAAACAGGACAGGACCCAGGACCAAACCCTGTTGGACTCCACTCGTGACTGGTCGGCAGTCTGACTTAGAGTCAGCTACTTTCACACTGTGGGTTCTACCTGTGAGCCATTTTGCAACCCACCTAGTGATATAGGGATTGATGCCTAGCTTAGTGAGTTTGTCTATGATTCCTGAGTAGGGAATGGTATCAAAGGCCTTGGCCAGATCAAGGTAGGCTGTATAAACCACCTTGCCTTCATCCACAGCTCTGGTGACTGACTCAAAGAAGTTGACCAAGTTGAGCAGGCATGCTCTACCCTTCACAAAAACAAACTGCGTGGGATCCAGAGTTTGGAGATTCCCTATATCCTATATCCTTGTTTATTAGGTTCATGATGATGTGTTCCACAGCTTTACATAACAGACTCATCATCATTTTCTGTCCCTTACTGTCCTTAAGCAAAAAAATAATGTAATACAGTGCCCTGATCTCACAATACATGATCTTATGTAAGACTAGAAGCAACATAAGCATTATGTTGTGCAAATACTTTGTGCTGTGTGACAAGAACCAATACAGATGGCATAAATGTTTGAATATTCTTGTTTCTAGTACGGCCAGATAAAATAATGCACAAATTGTTAGTTTCTTGGAGGGAGAGGACGACAGACTCAAAATTAGTAAAAAGCATGAATGAGATATCCCATGTGGTCTAGCAGTTAGGATTCCTGGTTTTCACCTAGGCGGCCCGGGTCAGACTCCCAGTATGGGAATGGGGCACTATTTTAGAGGTAGGTTTGGCATAATTGTTTAGCTCTTCACCTCATAGACACAAGGTACAGGGCTTGATTCTGACTTCAGGTTACTGGCTAGGCTGAAAATGGCCCTTTAGGGCATTTAGCCTGGTATTCACCTATGAATTTGTATACATGGGTTTTTGTTAAACAGTGAATGCTACAAATGTAAACTGCCAATGCTTCTGAAAATTATTTATATTGAGAGACAGAAGAAGAGGAATAAAATGTAAAAGAAAATGGGCAAGGAAACAAAGGTTAGCTAAACTTTACATTCTACTGAACTTAATTTTAACTTTTAAGAAGTTTTACAGGCCTCTTGCATTATTCTCCTCTGAGTCTGAAAAGCCTCAAGGATATGGGGTATGGTCTGAATGCACTGTACTGATTTAGGGCCTAATGGAAGGGGGAAATTTGCAGAGAAAGAACAGAGGCGGGGCTAAGAAAATATAGCTAACAACTACAAGAGTGTACATTTAAAGTGAGACTTGAGGCAGTGCTACTTCGTTGAGAAGGTGGTAGTGCATTGTAGTGTATTTTCTGATGCAGAGGTACAGTGTGAATGAGCAAATGGTTTTAAGACACCAAAAGGAACAGCAAAGAAGTGAGGGAATGAGAGTGTAGAGAAAGGATGTTGCACAAGAGGCTTAATGCAGCTCCTGGAAGGGGCTAATAGGCCATGTGAGGGTCTCCATGTGCCTCAATTATTTATATGTCTATGTTGTTAACAGAAACTTAAATGCATGTACCTTGACTTAGAAAATGACTTGGAACACATTCAAAGACAGCAATAAAATACAAATACAAATCAAACAAAATAGATACCTAGCAGATTAGCAAGAGTAAAACTGTTAAGTGTTGAGTTCTCAGATTTGAACCTCGGTGTTACTAACAACTTACCCTGTATACATTGAGTTGATTTCCCAATATATAAAGCTTTGGTAAGTTATAACTGTTGTCAAAGCATCGATTTCTGCTAGAAGGGTACAAACTGGGATGGCAAATAAACATGCAAAGAACCAACTTCCTCCTCAACACACTAAAGTACTTTAAAGTAATATGAATTTTTACAAACTAAAAAACAGCACCGAGTATAAGATAAGGATATTTCCAAATCTAGGGTGGGGTGAGGGATGCTGTTCTTGTACCTTCTAATTCTGGCACGTATCAGTGTTTGTAAAACAGCCTTTGTTAGCAGCCAAAACATTCAGGTCTGTGTGCTCATAGCAGAGAACTGTATGTTGAGTGTGCCTCTGCGGCCAAACACCTTTTTTTTCTTTTTCTTTCTTCCTTTTTTTTTAAGCACTGAATACCTGTTCTCGTCTTTCTCCTTATACATAAATGTCGATTCTACTCCACTGTTTCACTAATGCTTCTCCTGAAAGTTTTCACCAAACAACTGCCCTATGCATCCAGTCAGATCAATAATTTCTAATCTGCCCTCCACTCTGGGCCACACTGCCATACTACTTAATTTGTCCATCCACAAACCCGTTAAGAGGCACAGTTTCAAAAAACATTCTGACCCAAAATATATCACATGCAAAAGGATCATCTTGTCTACTTTATCAGTGACCTTGTCACAGAGCCAGATTGAACTAGGCTGTTAAGATTTCTGCTGCGTGAAGTAAGTCATATTTCTCTGACAACAGCCACAGTACAAATATTTATGAGCTCCACCAGCCTAGCATCCTTCCTGGATCTTTTCCATGACTTTCCTTAGAAATAAGATCCATCTTTATGCAAGGAGAAGCACAATGACTGATCTTTCAGGCCTGCAGTGTTTACTTCAGTTAATGATGACATATTATAAACAGTACTGTAAGGGGTTCACCAAACATCACCCTGGGAGGTAACTCATCTGGACTTTCTGTCTAGTCTCTCCTGAGTACTCCAGTTTTTTTTCAATCATCCTCAATTCATCTCTGTACTTGTTCTCAAACAGTATCTACTCTACTTACAGTTATGTGCAATCATGGAGCAGAGGGGAGGATCTCTGTTCATTATACCTGATATAGAGCACTCTAAACTTCCCTTCCCAATCTAATCTATATAAAAAAAATGTCCACAGCTCAAATGCATTGCCATCCCCTTCTCCAGGTTTACCCTGGCCTGCTGGATAAACTTTGTTGCATTTTGCGGCATCATTAGATAACTTTTTTCTTATACCACTTTTCACACCTTATCGCTAAAATGCTTTATATCTTTTTCTAGCTAGGCAGGCTATTTCCTCTTTGCAGTCTTCTTCTTCTGATGCAGGTTTGGCCCCTTCCTCATTCCTCTCTTAATGCAGTCCCAAAACTCATCTACTGTTCTCATTTTCTGCCACACTTCCTTATTATTTATCACAGTTTCCCAACAGAATGAGGATAACCTTCTGTAGCCTCATCTCCATTCTTCTGTTACATCTCAGTCACTATTGTGTCAAATGCTAAAGGGAGAAGCTCGACAGCAGGCTGTGGCTCATGAAGAACAGTGAACCTTGGCTTCTATCCAGAAATTCCAAACTTATTCTATTAAATCCCTTCAAATCTTCAAAATATGTTACCCTGAGTCAGTTCATTTGAAAGACGCTTTATTTGGATTAGTGCTTTTATCTTACAGACTTTATCACACCAGGAAACCCTAATCCAAATAAAGTTTCTAAACCAACATCTCAGCTGTCTGAGTTGGTGGATGTTAAAGAACCCATGGCACGTATCAACAAGAAAAGGAATTTCTCCTACGTGTTGGTCAAATTAGTCACAGCTTTTATAAATATCACCAAGTTTCCCTAAGAAATGTAGGCCCAGTGGGGCTAATTAGTGCAACAAAATAAAAGTTAGAAATTAAATGCCTAAGTCCATGGAATCTAACAGACTGGGATCTTGTAATATAAACGCACCAGACGCTCAGTCGATCTCCTCATCGTTTTTGGTAAACCCTCCATCTCCACCTTTCTCTACTGCCATTATTTCTCAACTATTCCTTGCGTCATTACCATCCTTCCTTGCTTAGCCTCTTCCTGTTACTTTATTTTCTATTTTTGTACACATTTAGTCACCTTTTATATTTTCTATCTCTGGTAGCTCTAATGGCTCTACCAAATGAGAAGGCTGGATGCTGATGGCGAAAAAAAACAATTTACAGGAGCATTTTCCTGTTTGGGATAGTTTCCAGTGCCTGCATTCTGCTCTTTAGTGATGTCTTAAGGCTTCTCTCATTAAAAGTGTTTTTGTATTTCATATTTATTGACAAGTGTGTGTGTGTGTGTGTGCGTGTGTGTGCGTGTGTGTGCACACAAGTAATTAAAACACTTCTCTTCTCGCATAGCTCTTAATATCTTTGCTCTAGAATCTGGGATAAAGCCAAAACTAATTGCAGTGGCATAAAATATCGAACGATTTTTAATTACTCTAATTAACTTAGAAGTTACCAGAACAACAAGCTTTAAATCTGCATGCATTTTCTGAACAATAAGAAGCATGAAATTCTAAAGTCTGGCATTACTGGCTAACTTTAATCCTTAGTGGTTTACCAGAAATTCAAAAAGGGACGGGGCAAAAACTGAGGCAAAATCCAGGATGTTCTGCAAAATCAGGGTCATTTGAGAGGTATATCTTCCAAACTGCTGAGAATTTTTTTTCTCCCATAGCAAGTACACCTCGGAATGAAAACAATCTATAGCATTAGCCTCTTTGGCATCTTCTGTAAAAATGTACTTCCTTACATTCAAGGGATACCATGAAACTCCCATCTTACTGTTCTGTAGCAAAAATGTATTACTCCTAATGTTACCTGCTAATTCAACCCAACCAGACTCAACACACCCACCCCCAATAAGATTTCTATTTTTCCTGCACTCTACCTCTATTTAAACATTTTGTCTGGGCAAAATAATAAGGATGCTCATTAGCAGCACCTGTGAAATGCAAACAGCATGCATAACATGCTGCCCTTCAGGTTTTTACCAGTTATGGTACTACATAGCTGGACATCTTTTCACCACAGGGCACATCAACCATGGATATGTTATAAAAGTTTGCACATATGGCCCCATAATACACATACACAGAGTTGTTTCATTCACTGTTATCCAGGAGTTCAGAAACGGCTATACTGAAACAGCATCATAGGTTCATAGGTTCATAGGTTCATACTAGGCTATCTGCCCGAGGGCATTTACAAGCCTAGCCCATAGTTTTGTGGCTTACACCACCCCTTTAGTATGGGGAGCTATACCCATTACTTTGCTGTGCCTCTGTCGAGCAGTGACACTGAGGTAATCCCTGGGGTATATCTGCGATCTCCCATCCATTGGTCAAGATTTCTCTTGAACAAGGCCAGCGAGGTGCTCTGCCTCACATATACCGGGATTTTATTCCACAGCATAGGGAGTCTTTGGGTGATGAATCTATCCCTCCAGCACGTCCTATTAATAGCCGTGCCGAGGTTTAAGTCTCCCGCCCTTGTGGCTCTGACGGATCTAGATTTGTTGAGGTGAAGCATATTCATCAAATCTGGGTTTGACATGGCCTTGTATGTTAGGCAAAGGTCACCTCTGAGCAAGCGTGCGACTGAATAGAGCTGGAGTTCTTTCAGTCGGGCAGCATAGGACAGATGTTTGAGACCCTTTATCCTTTTGGTGAGGAACTTTTGTGGCCTCTCCAGCTGCTGCAAGTGTCGGGTCAGATACATTCGAATGGGGCATTGTACTCAATCATTGGTCTGATGAGTGATGAGTATAGGAGACTATGACCTCCCTTGATCTAGATGAGAATCCCTTCATGATAAGGTGGGCAATGTGGAAGGTCTTCCTAACTACTTTAGCTACATGGGTGTCGAATGACAGACTACTATCAACCTGGGTCCCCAGGTCCCTGATAACTTCTTCTGTGCTCAGTGGATTGCCACCTATTTGGTAGCTAGGGGTAACCTTGTTTTTCCCGAAGGGTATGACTATGCATTTTTGGCATTTAACTTTAGGCCATGGCTCTGGCACCAGTTATCCGTTTCTGTGAGACCCTTCTGAAGGATATCTGTGTCAGATGTGTTTTCTACTATGGCGCCCAGTTTGCAGTCATCTGCAAACTTTGTCAGCCATAACCCTCCTGTGTTTGCTTGTACTTCGGAAAAGTAGATGCCAAACAAGAGTGGGCCCAGGACTGAGCCCTGTGGTACACCACTTGTGACAGGCTTTGAGTCTGACATGGCGCCAGCAACTCTGACCCTGTGGGTTCTGTCACTCAGCCAGTTTGCAACCCATCTTGTGATATATGGGTTAACATTTAAGCTGATGAGTTTTTCAATGAATCAACAATTTCATCAACTCTGCAAAACTGATGATGAAGAGTTAAATGCGGCAGTTGGCATCATCTAAGGCATTAAGAAGATAACCTAAGATAAAAATACTGTATGTACTTTTGTATTCCATGTTAAAGTGATGGATTACCTCTTATTATTATGCTGTGTTTTCCAGGATGTCCCTACTGGATATAATCCATTTTAAGAGAAGATCTGGGAAGAGCCACCTTCCAATACAATAGGCTCAGTGTGCATTCTCACATGTATAAAAGGTGAAAAAAACAATACAAAACAACATTTTTTAAGTTTTAATTTCTCTTTGTTTAGTTCAAATGGAATACATTTATAATATTGAAAACAATAATTCAATGAGATATAGCAGGGATCTTTCTTTTCCCTTTCCCCACTGTAGTGCAATGTCATTGATGGTATATCTATTCAGTATCGGGGTGAAGGAGGGCTTGCCCCCTGCACAGAATGCCTGCTGAGCTCTTTGGCATGTGTAGTTTTGATGTTACATGTTCATTACAATGCAGTTTGGCCCTTCAGCATTATAAATGTATCCCATTTAAATACATTTACTTAACTACTAGAATAGTTAAATAAAAACTAGTAAGATGACCCATAGACCAATAAGCAAATGATAAAAGTACAAAAATGCCAGTGTAATCAGATCCATGTCCAAGTGAGTCGATCATACTGCTGTAGCAGACTCCCATCCTTACCCCACCCCATCCTAATTATGACTTTACCTTGCTTTGTCCTCAACAGTTCTGAATGCTTCTGACGACTTACACTGTACTACTGCCACAGGCAACACATTGTAAAGGCCTACCACCATCTTACTGACGTGGCATTTTAAGTCTACCCTTAAAGATTGCTACTGCAGCTGCTATTCATGCTCTCCCTCCCTCTGCTTTTCAACTCTACCCCAGACTTGCTCCTAAACAATGTAGTGCATCCAAATCACAATTTACTCTCTCTCTCTTCCAATGCATACACGTCTAGTTCCTAAATGTATCATGATACTACATTCCCTTCAAAATTTTAATTTTGCTGTCAACATCCTATGAGGCATGTTGTCCAATGCCTTGCTGGAGTGTAGATAATATGTCCACAGGGATGCCCCTGTGCAAATAAATGTGATCCAGTGATCCAGACGCTGAACTAGATCAAATACTATACTGATGTATTCTGCCATCTGTCACAAGAGCCACGTTTGGGATCTCCACTAGTCTGCACTACAACAATCGGCATTACTTTCTCTGAAGTGAGACTAAAACACCTGTAAATAACTTGAAGCTACTAGACCCACATTTAAGAGACAGAGACAGACACATTTGCCAGCCTCAAGCCCCATGACACCACCCTAGTTGAGATAACATTCTGGCAACAACACTAAAAGAAACACCTGACACCATGGAAGGTAGCCCAACCTGTCCCTGTGTTTCATCTCCATATCTTACCTGGTCACTCTTCTGTCTGCCTACTTTTCCTCATCCACAGCTAGTGCACCTTTCTAAGATGGTATTCTGATTTTTCAGTCTTGTGTGAGGAAAGATGAAAAATGTCAAACTTTTCAGCTAAATTATTGGTTATGCATTTTTTTATTACAGCATATAACCCAAAACAGGAGGTTGTAAGGCATGTAACCCAACCAACAAACCAAACAAACAAAATATGCCAAGACGAAGCTGGATATCTTGGCTTGGTCCTTGGCGTGTTGTGTTTGCTTGGTTTATTACAGCATATGTCTAACCTCTTTTTAACCATTATTTTTAATTCCTGCACTAACTATGAGATCACCAGCCCTGCCCCCCCATATTTGTTTTAATAAGATAGAAGGGACAATGATGGTAGGAATCATCCTGCTGGTTGCAGGAAGGTTGGTCTCCCTTACATGACCCTACTTCTTCCTAATGGGCAATGCAGTATCCCATCCTTGAATTACACATGCTGGTTGGAGGCTGCCTGTACATTCTTGCTGTGAGTGCTCTACCTCCAATAACGTTGGTCAATTAGGTACATGCTGCCAACTCCATTTCACCACAGGGAAGGAGAACAGTCCCTGAAGTCTGCCTTTACACCAGTGCTGCAGCCAATTATCCTTTACTCAAAGAAGCCATGACGGAGGCTGGAATGGGTGGTAAAAGACAATTTGAGGAAGTAGCTCTTTACAAATAAGGTCGACACACAAAACAGGCTTCCAGTAGTAGTAATGGTGGAGGCAAACCCAGAAAAATATGGAAGAGTACACTGGACAGCCACATTAAAAGTTCCAGAAAAAGAAAGGGAAGGTGCAGCAAATGCTGAAGCAGAACACGTAGAACATGCATAAGCTACCATAAGTGAGAAAGGGATCATCAATGTTTCTTTTACTTCATGTGGAAATGGGTGGCACTTCAAGTGCTGTGTTTGCCACGTGGCACTATGTACTCATGCATATCCTTCCTAGCTTTTACAGTTTTTGACAGCTCAAATCATGTATTCCTCCTCCTGTTTTTTGTTTTTTTTTTTACTGTTACTGCTGCTGTTACTGTCTAAAACAGTTTGTAAGAAAAGGGATACATTTTGTTTGTTTATGACAATTAATAAGCAGGTAGACAATGATTCAACCACTGGCATTGTGGGGACAAAGAAACAAGTAAGGACCACAGTATAACTGCAAACATGAAAAGAAGCATAGGGGTTCAAGAGCCACAACATTCTGTTCAGAGGACAAAGGCAATTAACTTCAAGCCCTTTCACACTGTGTGTGTGTGTGTGTGTGTGTGTGTGTGTGTGTGTGTGTGTGTGTGTGTGTGTATATATTATATATATATATACACATATATATATATATATATATATATATATATATATATATATACGGTGTCATGCAGAAACAAGGACCTGCACTGAGGGAATTCACAGAGCAGCAAGCAGTGTCATGCAGAAATAAGGACCTACACTGACGGAGTGCAGGGAATAGCAAACAACATTATGGAGAAATAAAGACCTACACCGAAGGAGTTCACCAAGTAGCAGACAGTGTCATACAAAAATAAGGACCTCCACTGAGGTAGTTCACAGAGTAGCAAATGGCATTATGCAGAAATAAGGACCAACACTGAAGGAGTTTACTGAGTAGCAAACAGCATTATTCAGTAATAAGAACCTACAATGATGGAGTTCACTGAGTAGCAAATATTATTATGCAGTAATAAGGACCTACACTGAGGGAGTTCACCAAGTAGCAAATAGTATTATGCAGTAATAAGGACCTCCACTGAGGGAGTTCACAGAGTAGCAAACAGCATAAGGACCAACACTGAGGGAGTTCACAGAGTAGCAAACAGCATTATGCAGAAATAAGGACCAACACTGAAGGAGTTTACTGAGTAGCAATTATTATTATGCAGTAATAAGGACCTACACTGAGGGAGTTCACCAAGTAGCAAATAGTATTATGCAGTAATAAGGACCTCCACTGAGTGAGTTCACAGAGTAGCAAACAGCATAAGGACCAACACTGAGGGAGTTCACAGAGTAGCAAACATCATTATGCAGAAAAATAAGGACCAACACTGAAGGAGTTTACTGAGTAGCAAACAACATTATTCAGTAATAAGAACCTACACTGAGGGAGTTCACTGAGTAGCAAATAGTACTATGCAGTAATAAGGACCTACACTGAGGGAGTTCATTGAGCAGCAATTATTATGCAGTAATAAGGACCTACACTGAGGGAGTTCACCAAGTAGCAAATAGTATTATGCAGTAATAAGGACCTACACTGAGGGAGTTCCAAGTAGCAAATAGTACTATGCAGTAATAAGGACCTACACTGAGGGAGTTCACGGAACAGCAAAGAGTGCCATCATACAGAAATAAGAATCTACATTGAGGGAGTTCACCGAGTAGCAAACACAAGGCAACCTATTTGCAAATTAGCCTGCAGCCAATTCTGAGTTATTGCATGGCGTGTTTGCTGAACCTCCCTTATATGAGAAAGTTTGCAGCAAACTCAACCATGCTTCTTGGGATTATATTTTTTAACATCTTACAAAGGAAGGTAAACTATTGTACAGAACGTGCACCTACATCAGTATAAAATGAATCAGTAACCTTTAAAGCACAACTTAAGAATGAATGAACAGAGATTTAGACAAATGGAACCATAGCTGAGAGAAGAAAACAAGACATTTTTAAAACAAGACAGTGTGTAGCAATTTGTGGTGGCACAGCATCTGTGAACACATTGTACCCAAACAGGCAGAAATCCCTTTTTATGTCTATTTTTTCTACTCATACGCAAATATTTGAGTCCAAAATGAGAATGTACTCCAGGTTTACTATACTAAGCTTTTCACATGCAGTCTCTTCGATCTTGCTGTGGCTCCCCTGTTCCTGCCTCCCCCACCATAACTGAATCTTCCAGCAGATGTCCCAGCACGTCATTCAAGGCCATTGCGATTATAGCCTTTTGCTTTTTCACCTCATGGCACACAACAGTCTGCCAGGGCAGCTGCATAATCTGGAGGTACGCAGAGCTGTGACCTTCAGCATCTTTTCTCCAGCAGCAGACAATCTCAACTCACACCTTCATAAACAAACTAAGTAGACCAGTTGTAAGTATGCTTGTTTCTTTTTTAGTGGCCTGCAGTATCCATGCGATAAATTAAGGTGTGTGTGTGTGTGTGTGTGTGTGTGTGTGTGTGTGGAAAAATTATCTCAGGCAGGGCAGTCGACAGAGCTTCCTGCAAAGCAGCAGACACACCCTGGAATTAAAGTCACGGTACAAATGTTTTACATTTGTATGTGACAGGAATGTCATAAACCCTTATCAGGTCACAGACATAATGATGACTGCAACTATTACTGCAGCTTATTGACAGCAACAAGTGAAAACAAGGAGCTGCAAACAGATTACACTTTGCTGACCTTGGCTTAAGTTCCACAACTGCACCTGCTCAGTGTGTTAGCAAGTCACATGACAAGATGAGAGGATGGAGATCACCTCTGAAATAGGCACGTGTCTAATGGTTATTACTAGACAGAGGTGCATAGATGGACACAGAACTTATTCTATTTATATTTGTTTGACTTTTCTCAATACTAAATGCATTTTATCAGTAACTTTAGTTCTACCAGTACATCAAACATTTTACTCTTATTCTGCATTTTAAGTGAAAAAATGTTCCCTTCTTTGTAATACCCATCAAAAATGAGCTGAAGTGGGGGTCACCCTATAAAAGTGAATGCCATTGAGCTTTGTTTTCTAAAGAGCATTTAATAACATGAAGACAGGTGACAGCACTGCTTGACTAACAAGGTCTATGCTTCATAATAAACATCATCCTTGTAGTTAGAGGTTTGATAACTACAGTCTACGCTTGCAAACCGAATTATTCTGAGAAAGTTGTTCAACCAGATAGATGTTACAGTAAAACAGCTTTTGAACATTTCTAAACCTTGACAATACAAATCAAATTTATAGCTAAAACCAGACAGATCTTAACTCACTCTGAACCACTTGTGCAGAGAGCGTACAGCCACTTAAAAAATGACCACTCTTTATCAGTAAAAATGTTTTAGCAGGACATAGCTATATACTTCCTCATAGATGAGGGGGACCATACACTGAGTTACACATTTGCCATACCTCATTACTTTCATACATTACCTGATGCATCACATTCTAGACATTGCTACATTTTGCCTTTAAACTTACTGTCTACTGAGAACACCTCAGATGAGGTTCCATACCCTAAATTTGTGATGTGCTATAATTTTCCTGTGCTCCCTGATGCCTCTCTCCCCACTTCTTACCCGCCGGCAGTGTTTCAAAACAGACATTATTTGTTTATGGAGATTTTGATAGTCACTAGCTTTAAATAAATATGTAAAGATTTGAATATATTTAGGAGAAGGAGCAAAGCCCCCTTGGAACATTTATTTGTTTCTATTTGCTGATTGGCTAGAATCCACAAGTCTCTGGTCTGTCAAAATTCACAGTAGTGTCTTACTTTACTTTTCTCTTTCCAGACCTTCATCTAGCTTAAAACGTACCCCACAAGTTTCTACTGCTTTCCTTTTCTGTCAAAGTCCTATCCCTGTTCCTGGTGTTTAAACCTGGGAAGTGAAGGGAAGATGACCTCAAGACACCCCACAAGCAACACATAAACCACAAAAGCAGTGTGCAAAGCAGTCACAGCCCTTAAAGCCAAATACAACACCAAACATACTTGTCATAGGTGACTCCATAGTCAGACTGACATCCCACTCACTAGGCTGAACAAGGAGAGGGTCACAGTAAGCTGCCTATCGGGCGCTAGAATCCGCCACATAACACAAGCACTCGGGTCACTCCATGGCAAGTACAAATATGACACAGTCATTGTCCATGCTGGTGCGAACGACCTGAGACGCACCTCCCTGGACTACATGAAAATAGACATAGAGGAGCTCTCTGATTATGTAGCCCAGGCAGGTATGACCCTAACCCTGAGCAGTATCCTTCCTTCACCAAGAATGATGCCACAATATAGAGACAAGATGATCAGCTTTAACAATTGGCTTAATGTCTGGTGTCATTCAAAGGGGATACAGTGTCTGTCTGCCTGGGATGACATGCTTGACAAGCCACGCTGCCATGAGGGACGGCTTGCACCTGTCACCCTGGGATTCCGGATATTGGCTAAGGCTCTTGCCACCCCATAGTGCCTTTTTTAGGCAAGGCTCAAATTCTAAACCTACCACCCTAGAAAAGTACAGTTTTGTACCTACCATAAATGTAGATGTTCGAGGATTCCATTGCTGCAGTCCTGACTATTGGGTATAGTCCGTCCCAGTCGGCCCGAATACCAGAGTATAAGGCTGGCGTCGGTCATGGCTAGACTGGCGTCAGCGTCAGGGTACTAATGCGCATGACCGGCGCCATTTCCTCAGTCTTTTCTTGCCCCAGATGTCAGAAGACCCAAAAGACAAGTCCCAAAAACCTGCACCAAAAACATGTACAATATATACAACAATATATACAAAAATATAAGCATGTAAACTCACCTACACAACCACCCCTAAACACAGAGGGGAAGGAGGGAGTAAATTGGACTGCAGCAATGGAATCCTCGAACATCTACATTTATGGTAGGTACAAACTGTACTATGTTCTTCGTCTTCCATTGCTGCAGTCCTATTGGGTAGAATCCCAAAGCAGAGGAAAGGGTGGCTGGCAAATTATAAGGAAGTAGGAGCTGATAACATGCCTTGCAAAACAGCAGTGGCAAAACCAGCCCTAGACTTAGAGTAGATAGGAAGATGATAATGCTTAGAAAGTATGCACTGAACTCCAAGTAGCTGCTTCCAAAATATCATTAGTTGCCACCCCTTAGAAATGCTGTTGTAGTGGCAGTAGACCTAGTGGAATGTGGCCTAATCCCAGCTGGCATCTCCTTGCCATGCTGGGAATAACAAACTGCAATGCAAAACCAATCCACGAAATAGTTTGTTTTGACACAGGCTTGCCCTGTGAACTCAAGGCAAAAAGAACAAACAACTGCTGAGACTGCCTAAAATCCTTAGTCCTGCTTAAATAATATCTCAATTGCCTGTGTACATCTAAAGTGTGCAAAATCTTTTCCCCTTTATTTTGGGGATCTGCATAAAAAGTAGGCAAATGAATAGTTTGGTTTAAAGCCACACTAGAAACCACCTTAGGCATAAAGGAAGGATTAGTGCGTAATGATACCCTATCCTTATGGAAAATCAAAAGGCTCTACTGCCATAAGGGCCTGCAACTCAGACACCCTTCTTGCAGAAGTAATGGCCAACAGAAAAGCAGTCTTCCATGACAAGTATTTCAACTCAGCAGTAGCCAGGCTCAAAGGTTGTAGAGTAAGTTTTTCCAACACAAAATTGAGATCCCAAGCAGGAGTAGGAGCTCTATTGGGGTCTTATATTCTTTGCCCTCTAAGAAACTGCTTGAACAAAGGATGCGAAAACAAGGTGGATCACAATCATAATGAGCTGAAATTGCTGCAGCATGAATCTTAATGGAAGAGAAGGACAAACCTTTGTCCAATAACTCAGTAAGATATTGAAGAGCCACACTCAAATTAGGCTCAGAAATCTCCAAATTCTTTGCTGTACTCCAAAATAAAAATCTCTTCCATTTGTCTGCGTACACCTTCCTTGTACTAGGTCTTCTAGCTTCCATAATCACATTTAAAACTTGCTGAGGAAGTTGAGACCTGCTGTGCTTCAAGAGAATATGCCAGGCTGTTAGATGAAGAGAGTGAAGCTTGACATTGAGCAGATGACCATCCTTCTGAGATAACAGATGAGGAATCAGAGGTAAAGGCCATGGAGGCTTCCTTACCAGACTCCGTAGTAGTGGATACCAGTGTTGCCAAGGCCAATCTGGAGCTATCAAAATCATCCTTGGCCTGTCTTGTCTGACCTTTAATAATACCTTTGGAAGAAGAGGCAGAGGTGGAAAGGCATAGACATGAAGGTTTTCCAACTGAAAGACAGAGCATCCACTTTCCAAGCTGTGTGATGAAACCCCTTTGTGCAATACTTTGGCAGCTGGTGGTTTAGTGGAGAAGCGAACAGATCTATGTCTGGAGTTCCCCATGACACTGTCAATTTCTGAAATACATGAAGATCCAGTTTCCACTCGTGGGGATCCATGATTTGTCTGCTTAACACATCTGCTAGGGAGTTCTGTGCTCCTGGCAGAAACCTTGCCTGAAGAGTTAGTTGCAGTCTCCCATAAAATCATTGCTTGCCTGCATAGAGGATAAGAATGTGTTCCCCTTGCTTGTTGATGTACCACATGACAGTTGTGTTGTCTGTTAGAATCAACACCTGCCCTGGAAGAAGTAACTCCTTGAAAGCCATCAATGCAAACTGGACTGCTAACATCTCCTTCATGTTGATATGTAGATGCTGTAGTCTGGCAGGCCACTTGTCTTGTATCCACTTTCCATTTAGATGAGCTCCCAAGCAGTGTCCGAGGCATCTGTCGTTAAAATCTGACTCGCCTCTGGCGGGTCACAGAGAGTCCCTTGTTTAGGTGACATTCCTGAGCCCACCACAAGAATTCCTTTTGAAGGCAAGGTATTATTTGAATGACAGTGTCCAAATCCTGGCAGTGCTGTGTCCATACATCTTGAGATACCATTGCAGCTTCCTCATATGCAGTTTGGCATTGGGAAGCACCAGAATACAAGATGCCATGAACCCTAATGCTTGAAGGACTGTCCTTGCAGTCAGCACGGACTGATGAGATAGTTGATGGAAGTAAAGTGACAGACTCCTTTGTTTGTCCGGGGTTAAAAAGGCCATCTGGGCTGCTGTATGCAGTCTCACACCCAGAAAGCACATGTCTTGAGAGGGTACTAGACTGGACTTTATTTCGTTCACAGAATACCCCAGGCATCTTAGCACTGCTATGACATATTCCAGATGCTGTAGAAGGTCTTCCTTTTCTTGAGCCAGAATCAGGCAGTCGTCCAAGTAAGGATAGATTTGAATGCCTTGAAGCCTGAAGTAAGCTATCACTGGAGCCAGAACCTTTGTGAATACTCTGGGCAGTAGATAAGCCAAAGGGCAATGCAGAGAACTGATAATGAAAATCTCCAGTTGAAACCGCAGATACTTTCTGCAACCTAGCCTTATAGGCACATGAAGGTAAGCTTCCTTGAGATCTAAAGTTACCATCCAGTGATCTTTGCCCAGCAGAGGTAACAGTTGTAACGTCAACATCTTGAACTTGGGAATGTCCAGATAAGTGTTGAGGATAGATAAATCAAAATTGGTCTCCACGTGTTCCCCTTCTTTGGTACTAGGAACAGCGAGAATAAAATCCAAGCCCCTTTCTGATACAGGGACTGGCTGAATGGCCCCTATCTGGAGTAACTGAGAAACTTGCTTGTGAGCCTCTTTTCTTTGTGGAGGAGGAACATCTGGCATGCCTTTGAAAGGGGCATTGTGTGGAAATAAAATCTGTAACCGTGATGAATGATATCCAGCACCCATCTGTCTTGAGTGATTAAATCCCAATTTTCTTTGAAAAGAGACAGTCTTCCTCCCAAAGGCCAGGCGAGAATCCACTGGCAGCTGAAAAGGCAGGTCATTGGGTCTGCTTACGAAGGACTGACCCCTGCCCTCACCAGAAGTCTGAGCAGGTGAACTCTCTGATCTAGGCCTACTTGAGCCCTGCCCCTACCACGTCTAGACCTACCCTAGACTGGGAACCATAAGCAGGATATGTCCACCCCTTAGCAGGCCAATTTCTACTAAACTTGGCTGCACCTGCAAAATCTTTAACAGTCTGCATAGACTTAGCTTTGTCCTCCATTTTCTTTAAAACTTCTTCCACAGTCGGTCCAAACAACACATCAGACTGTAAAGGAGCATCAAATCCTGGTCTTTACATGCTCAGCTAAATTCTGATCCTTCAACCAGGCATGTCTGCGAAGAACAGAACTAGTAGCAGCCACCCTCGAGGAGGCCTGAACAGCATCAAAACCACACTGCAAAGAATGCTTACCCACTTGTTCAGACACATGAACCAAATCCAGCAATTCTTTACACTCAATACCTTCAAAGCATCCACCTTAGATTTCAATTGTGAAAGGAGATAATTCTGATATTTTAGCATATGAAACTGACAATTCAACGCCCTCATGGCTAGAGTGGAAGAAGTATATACTTTCTTTCCCCACCTATCCAAAGCCCTTGCCTCTTTATCAGAGGGTACAGGATTTTTAACCACAGAAGCTTTAACACCTTTAGGCCCCTGAGAAACAGTTTCTGGGTCCGCCCTAGGACTCTTAAACAAATACTTATGAGCTTCGGGCACCCTATAATACCTATCAGGCTTAACAGGAGCAGGAGGCAAGGAGTCAGGGTTCAGGGAAGCCTCTGCAAAAACATCCTCCACCACATTCAACACAGGAGGAATAGCTAAGGGCCTATGCTGGGGTAAAACAAGAATTCCCTAAGCCTTTTCCTGAAATCAGAGTAATCCTGGCCTTCCCATTTAAAGTGCTCCCTCATGTGGTGAAGAGTCTCTGAAAATGAAAAATCCTCAGGAGGAGAAGCTGTAGGAGTGGAATCATCCACATCAGAATCAGAATAAGTAGGAAACTCTTGTAAGTCTTCCACAGAAGACTCTGAAGCCTGTGAACACTGTTCAAAACTATCAAACTCCTGTTCCACCCTAGGCCTCTTATCAGGCGGGGGCATAGAACCTCTAATCAGAGTAATCAAATCTTCTGCCATTTTAAGCATATGTTTCTTAGGCACAGAGGCCCAAATGCTAGGAGAAGCCCCCACAGAAGCTGAACTTGGCCTACCTCTAAAAGAAGCTTTGGCAACAGAAGGAGAGGCCCTAACTACCTTGGGAAGAGAGGGAAGAACAGTTACCTGAGAAGCCCCCTCAGCCTGGCCTACCTCCTGAGAGGGCACATCCTGTAACAGTAAAGTATCTGCCTGAGACTCCATAGAGACTCCTGGCAAAACCTCTGGCTCCTGAGCCTAAAGAACCGGCGTCCGGGACTGCGGTTCCTCACCCTAGGCTTCACTGTTTTGTCCTTGCGCTTCTTGGATGGAACATCCGGCGGCATATTATAATTGCTTCCCAAACACTAACCTACCCCAATCTAGCCTCCACTTAATAGTTGGCTTGTTAAATCTAGCACAAGAGCGGCAACCAACAACGCCGTGCTCAGGCCTAAACAAGGTATACAAAGTATGATAATCCCTATGCGGTATCTGCTTCCCACAAGAAATACAGTTATTCACTTTTTCTGACATCCGGTTAAATACTGAGGCAAGAAAAACCAAAATGTTCCCTTACTTAGCCAACTCTGTTTCGGTCTGAAACTCCGGTTTCGGAAAATCTCAGAACGCCAACCTGCACTCGCAAAATTGCTTCTGCATCGGACCATGCGGCAAAAAAAGACTGAGGAAATGGCGTCGGTCATGCGCATTAGTACCCTGACGTACTGACGTCAGTCTAAGGTGCCATGACCGACGTCAGCCTTATACTCTGGTATTCGGGCCGACTGGGACGCGGACTATACCCCAATAGTCAGGACTGCAGCAATGGAAGACGAAGAACATCAAAAATGGGAAGAAACTGAGGGTAATGCTGCTCAATGCCAGAAGTCTAAATCTCAAAATGCACGCACTCGAGGCCCTTCTCAGTATGGAGAACATCGATGTCTGTGCTGTAACTGAAACCTGGTTCAAGGCTCCTGAGAGCACCCCGGCACTATCAGGTTTTACCTCATATCATGCGTTCCGGCCCCAAAACCCGGACTACACCACAAAAGGAGGGGGTGTATCCATATTCATAAAGCATACCCACACCTCCAGGTTGGTGGCAACGCACGAAGCGTCGGAAACCATCCAGGTGCAACTAACCATAGGCAAAACTGCTCTACAAATTGTAGCATGCTACAGGCCACCCTCTCAAACTCAGGAACCCCACACAGCCTTCCTGAAGACACTGGAGGGTATAAATGTATCTCCAAACACCATCATATTGGGTGACTTCAACTACCCGAATATAGACTGGGAACATTACTCAAGCCCTAACTTTCTAGCCCAACGGTTCCTGGAGTTCATAAATTCAAATGCCATGGAACAGCTAGTCACTGTTCCCACGAGAGGAGAAAATATACTAGATCTCATTATCACAAACATGGGGACAAAATGCTCCACACCAGAAGTATATCCCTCATTGGTGAGATCTGATCATAAACTAATCTCACTGGAAATCCACATCCGCCCCCACCCCAAACAAAAAAGACCACAGTGAAGAACTTCTCTAAAGCAAACTTCACACTACTCAAGACTGGTAAGGTATCCTTCAAGGCCCCTGAGACAGTGGAAACCACAACCCAAGCTGCGGAAGCCCTTACAAATGCCTTCTATGAACACCTCCAGGACTGCATGGATCAGGCAATCCCAAATAAAACAAAGACTCTTTCCACAAAGGGCAAACGTCCAGTCTGGTGGACCCCAGCCATTAACAAACTTTACAATAAGAGGAGAAAGCTATTACATGATAGAACAAAATCCATAAAAGGGAAGTCACCCCTGATCATTATTAGTAAAAAAATACGAGCACTCATAAAATCAACTAAGGCCAATTTTGAGAGAAAAATTGCCATGGATTCAAAGGACAATCATAAGGCCTTTTTCAGCTATGTTAGGAACCTGAGTGGAAACTCCCAGATATGCTCAGAATTAGTCCAAAATGATACAAAATTCACTGAACCCACAGACATTGCCAACATACTGGCAGTCAGGTTCAGTGCAAACTTCACCCCCCTCCCCCAAAGGAGAGATAACTATCCCAGCGGAGTGTAGCCTCCCAGACATCTCAAATGCGCAGGTGAAAGCTGCTCTCTCTAAAGCTAAAAACACAGCATCAATGGGACGGATGGTGTCCCGGCTGTGTGCTACACGAGCTAAAAGAGGAATTAAGCCCGCACATAAGGCAGCAGTATAATCTCAGCCTTACCACAGGATACGTGCCCAAGGAGTGGTGTACGGCAACTGTGGTCCCACTCCACAAAGGCGGTGCCTCACGGACCCTGGTAATTACCGCCCCATAAGCTTAACAAGTCTAGTCTGCAAAGCTATGGAGAGGATCATAATGGAGCTCATAAACAAAGATATAGGGGACTTGCAGACATTGGACCCGACCCAGTTTGGCTTCGTCAAGGGAAGATCATGCCTTTTGAACTTGGTCGACTTCTTGAAACAGTCACCAAGGCCATTGATGAGGAAAGGCAGTCCATACAGCCTACCTTGACCTTGCAAAGGCTTTCGACACAATACCCCACTCGGGTATTGTAGAAAAACTTACCAGCTTAAATGTAAACCCATATGTCACAAGATGGGTTGCAAACTGGCTTAAGGACAGAACCCACAGGGTTAGAGTTTCTGGCGCTATGTCAGACTCCAAGCCGGTCACAAGTGGTGTCCCACAGGGCTCGGTCCTTGGCCCCCTATTGTTCGGCAACTACTTCTCAGAAGTACAGGCCAACATGGGAGGACTTTGGCGGACAAAGTTTGCAGGCGACTGCAAACTGGGCCATAGTGGAAAGTGCATCGGACACAGATATCCTTCAGAAGGGACTCACGGAAACAGATAGCTGGTGCCAGAGCCATGGCCTGAAGTTAAACGCCAAAAAATGTATAGTCATACCCTTCGGGAAAAACAAGGTAACCCCAAGCTACCATATAGGTGGCAATCCACTAAGCACAGAAGAGGTTATCAGGGACCTGGGGACCCAGGTTGACAGTGGCCTTTCTTTTGACACTCACGTTGCTAAAGTGGTTAGAAAGACCTTCTACATTGCCCACCTGATCATGAAGGGATTCACATCCAGATCTAGTGAGGTCATTGTTCCGCTGTACTCTTCACTTATCAGACCAATGATCGAGTACAATGCCCCATTCGGGATGCATCTCGCCCGACATCTGCAGCAATTGGAGAGACCCCAAAAGTTTCTCACCAAAAGGATAAAGGGACCCCAAAATCTGTCATATGCTGCCAGATTGAAGAAACTCCAGCTCTATTCAGTCACATACCGTCTGCTCAGAGGTGACATGTGCCTGACATACAAGGCCATGTCCAACCCGGAATTAATGGACATGCTCCACCTCAAAAAATCCAAATCCACCAAAACCACTAGAGCAAGCGACTTAAACCTTAGCACGGATATAAATAGGACGTGCTGGAGGGATAGATTTATCACTCAGAGACTCCCTATGCTGTGGAATAGAGTCCCAGTCCATGTGAGGCAGAGCACCTCGCTGGCTCTGTTCAAGAGAAATCTTGACCTGTGGATGGGAGATCGTAGGTTTACCCCGGGAATCATCTCTGTGTCACTGCTGGACAGAGGCACAACAAACTAATGGGTACAGTATTTTTTCATATAAGGGGTGGCGTAAGCCACAAAAATTCGGGCTAGGCTTATAAATGCCTTGGGGCAGATAGCCTAGTATGAACCTAGGAACCTATGAACTACATGGACTGGTGAGATTTGTAAGCACATTTTTACTGCAGTGCAGTAAACTAATGGCATACAGTACTACATACGTCAAATCGCACTACATCCACTACGGCTAATGAATTTATAAGTTACAGCACTAAGATTGAGTGGTTGCATATTTCAAGAATAACAAACACAGATGTATCAACCGTTTGTGGCAGTCCTTACCAAAGTACGAGTTAAAAGAGCAACTGAAGTTTTGTGCAGTTCATAGCTAGTGGAGACATAAGGCAATGGTTTGCTGTTAAATATTGATAACAAAAATAAATAAATGCCAGAAATTCAAGATTGTCGCTACTATACAAAATATTTAAACTGACAGATGAACAGCAGCAGCATGAAGACAGTGACAGGTCTGCTGGGGCAACACAGTGATTGATGGTCTTTTACTATGTTCTTTTCAATTCTTTGGACTATCTGATTTGGATTGTCCTGCAAGTAGTGACATTCTTGATAAATGTGCGTGTGAAAAATAAAATGCTTCGCAAAACTTGTCTCATTAACGTGGTTAAGTCTACCCTTGAAACAAGAAGCAAGAACATTTCATAAGTATGTTAATATGGTACACAAATTGCATTCAAAGGTGTGGAGGGAAGCTGAAAGTCCATCACACCGGAACCTACAGGAATGATGTAAGCAGCTTACAATGAATAGTGAAAACAGAGGCTCATTAACACAGAGGAAATGCATAGAAGCATACGAGATAATATTTAAATAATCAGAAACCAGGGGATGCAGCTCAACAGTTTTAATTAAGCAGATATGAAGGGGTTATTTCACAAAATTATAATACCTGAATCCACGCCATAGAGTAAAGACAAACTAAGCAAGTCATACAAATGAGTAGAAACTTAAACACAGAAAGGGTTTCACAGAGACAAACACCTGGTGTCAAAGTCACGGCCTCAAGCTAAATGCCAAAAAATGCACAGTAATCCCATTTGGGAAAAACAAAGTACCTACAAACTACCACACAGATGGGAATCCACTAAGTACAGAAGAAGTAATTAAGGACCTGGGTACCCAAGTAGATAGCATGCTCTCCTTTGATAACCACATAGCCAAAATGGTCAGGAAATCTTTCTATGTGGCACACCTGATCACAAACGGTTTCTCATCCAGATCCAAGGAGGTGATTGTGCCCCTTTACTCCTCACTCATTAGGCCCATAATAGAATACAATGCCTCATTTGGGATGTACCTCACTACACACCTGCAACAACTAGAAAGACCACTTCACTAAGAGGATTAAGGGCCTTAAACAATTACCCTATTTAGCACGACTAAAAAAAGCTCCAGCCCTTCTCATTTGCTTACCGTCTGCTCAGAGGTGACCCATGCCTGACCTATAGGGCCATGTCAAACCCTGAACTAATGGACATGCTTCACCTCAAAAAAACGAGATCCCTCAGAACCACTCGTTCTAGCGACTTGAACCGATGTACAACAATAAACAGGACATGCTGGAGGGATAGATTCCTGTCCCAGCGACTCCCCTCACTCTGGAATAGAATCCCAATCCATATTCGACAGAGCTCCTCTTTGACCCTCTTCAAGAGAAATCTTGAAGGTGGATGGGTAATCGTAAGTTCTACCCTGGGATCACTTCAGGAGCCCTGTTGACAGAGGCCCAGGTTACTAATCTAATGGGGAGGCGAAAGCCATCACTCTGTGGCTAGTCTTATAAATGCCCATGGACAGATAGCCTAGTACTTACCTATGAACAGGAGCACACGGAAACATATGTACAATTACTGGAAGTTCATAACTGGGTAGCAGATTACAGTAGCATAATATACACATATCACTTGACAAAATTACTGCAAAATGGCTCCTACAGAGGTGTTAAAATAGGTGCAAAATGATAAGGTAGTCATAGGCTAACAACAAGGAGCAGTAAGACATTCTAATGGCACTAGGAAATTGCTGGCAGCGCCATGGGATTGTATAACAGCACTATTACTACCTCATAGTCATGAGCCATCCATGCACACAGACAAAAACAAAAAGAATGGCTGTGAACCGAGGGAGAGAAACCTCTTAAATCGGTCAGAAAAGTGAAAACATTAGTCTGAACATAATAACAGTATCATGCAATAAGGGCAACTATACTTTTAGCTGCTCCATTCTGAGGACTGGGCCATGTCCCACTATGCCCACTGCCCTTCTTCTGAAAAGATCCCAGGGAAACAATCCGTTCACCAAATTAAGAACTAAAAGACGCCAGTTTTAAACTACTTGTGCAAATGCTGCAATAATACAGCCGTCAGATGTGTGGAGACTGGGACTGGAAGCCTGCAATATACTAAACTTCGTAGTTTAAAGCCGTAAAGTATGCTGGAACTGACTGTGTGGGAAGACGTGCGGCATATGTAATGCATACATAACTCAGAGCCTCATTTAATAGGTCACATAGTGCTTATCCTATATGCAACTGATAGAACATAAACTGACTGACATGCCCTGTCTACAATATAAAAAAATTTTGTGGGGTAATATGGTGGGCTACAGAAAGCATGACAAAAACAGTAATAGTAAAAAAGGGAGTCTTAAAGGCAACTCATGGGTATTTTCAGGTAATATACGACCATATATAGGCTCCAGGATGCCTATGTGTTAAAGTTTTTTGGATGTCAACAGAAAGGCTGCAATACTGACAGAGGGTTATGACTGGTTCTAACTGTAACCATGTTACAATGTGTTGTGAGACACGGATGGCAAAAGAATCTTGGCATCTACATTAAGAGCACATAATAACTGCTTATGATCAGCGAGATCTGATTATAACTCTTTGCAATGCATGAAGCTCAAAAAAAAAAAAGCCCAAGTGTTTTAATGGCTTTGAAAGTCATTAAAAGCACTTCGTGACTGGTGTCCTGTAGATAAATATAATTGCAGGAAAAATTAGGGACAGTTTTAAATACTGCACTAATTTAAATAAGTTACTTACAGACTGCCATCTGTAAACATCCGTGAATGTATGGAGTAGGATATTCAGAGACAACTGAGAGCAAACGGGCATCCCTTCTCTGATACTGGGCCATAAGCAGCACTTAAGGGATGTATAACAAATGTTACACAGCCCTGAAAGTGGTGATATGTTCAGGTCTTGTTCAACAGAAACACCTTATAGGTTTATGAACACAGTTGAATAGCAACCTCCAAAAGAACCAGAACCAATGAAAAATGTTGAATCACACACTTTATTGTTAAGCGCATTCGTTTAACAAAACTTCATCAGAACAACCTCGTTGTTCTGATGAAGTTTTGTTAAACGAAAGCTCTTAACAACTGTTACGTGTGTGATTCAATATTTTTAATTGGTTCTGGTTCTTTTGGAGGTTGCTATTCAACTGTGTTCCTGGTTTGTACCTCTGCGTGTTTCTGGACCTTACAGGTTTATCTTTTTTCCAATTTTGGAGAGTAATCACTGTGCTCCATGCACTACAATCGTCTATTAGTCATATATAGCTTTGTTTTGAAGACAGCTACTAAAAGGCAATCTATAGCTTTGTGAGACTGGGCAAATTTGGAGTAAATAGTGAATGCTGTTTGCTGAAATTACTTTTGCCAACAGTGGAGTCCTTTTTCTTCAACCTCGGAGTTGGTATATGTCCGGGAGTTGTGGTGGTGTCCCCCCACATGGGAGGTGTGGGGTGGGGGGCTTGCTTTGAGTTGCTTGAAGGTATTGGTGAATGTTTTTTTTTTCTGTTCACCGAAATTATCTTCGATGATTCAACATGAATCCATAATGATAACACACTCTGAGCTGTACAAGACTGAAACAACAGCAATGTATTTTTCATGGTAGGTCAGTTTAGTTTTCAGGGAAATAAAGACAAGACTGCAGTGGTTACAAACCACACATTTTCTATGGTGTTAGCATACAGAATCAAGACTTCTGAGACATGGGTCATTGACTGAGCCTCTTTCGGTTTTCCTCACTCAGTATTTGAAACCACTACTGGTATATGTATGGGCCCGAGTCAAGGACACTACACAGTTTCTTAATATTGTGAATGATATGCAGTTTGAAGCTACATGATACATATGTATATGGGAGGGTGGCCTAATGGTTAAGGTGTTTGACTTATAAACACAAGGTGTGCAGGGTTTGAGTCTCACAAGGGATAATTGACTAGGCCTAAAATGGCTCACAAGGGCAGTTAGCTTGGTACTAATCTATGAACCTATTAAGGCATATACACCAATATTCCCCACTGGGCAGGACTGCTGGCAATTGAATTTTGGTTGAATAGGACTAAAAAGTATAGTCCTGGGTTTAACAAGTTTATATTGTGTTTAACTGAACATGTGCTAACCAAGAACATCTTCTATTTAAATGGTGACTTTTTTTGCAATTAAAAGGTACGGCTATGGGGGCATCCTTTGCCCCCATTTATGCCAATCTTTTTATGGGGTATATAGAGGAACATCTGATATATGATTTCAGTTACAATATTTATATGTCTGAAACTAATATATGGAGATGTTATTTAGATGACTACTGGTTAATAAGGACATTGGATGAAATACATTTAAATGAGTTTATACAATATTTGAATGACAATAAGTGGGGTTTACAATTTACAGTCAATTATAATTTGTATGAGATTTCATTTTTAGTTGTTAAGTTTGTCAAAACTGTCGATGGTACACTTGAGACTTCATTATTTAGGAAGGAATTTAGCTATAATTCTTTGTTAGAAGCTAGTAGTTGTCATTATTCATATATTATTATTATCATATAATCCCCCTAGTTCTATAAACCTCTACCTCATACCACATAAACACCCCATATTCACTCCTTTCACCACTATAGACCATCCTCTACCTCTCCCACCTCTCCTTTCTCCTCTCGGTCCTCTCCTCATAATTCTATCTCAAGGGAAAAAAATGTTTTTATCTGTACATAATGTTCATGTTTTTCATCTGGAGTGCCTATACTTTGCAAATAAGTGTTTGACTACATAAATCTCATTTTTGGTAAATCACTACTTAGAATTAGAAATGTCTTGTCTTCTCTACAACTAACTGTATAGTTACCTACTCACTGTAAATATCAACTATATGAACCTCAGCTTTTTGTCAGTTCATCACCTAGAAGTAGAAATGTTATTGTCTTTTTCCTTTAACGAACTGCATATTATCCTTTGTATGTTTCCACTGTTTTACTACCTTATAACTTTGTATACATTTTATATAATTGACTACTTCTGTGGAGCTTTTCTCCCCAGGCCTCCACTGAAAACGGGCTCTTCCAGGCCCAGTGGACTATTCCGGTCATCAAACTGTAATAATTAAAATGAATAAATAAATTATTGACAACATTCCCAAGTCTCAGTTTCTTTGGGTTAGAAGGATTTGCTCATCAGATGATGAGATTTATAAACAAAGTGAGGGACTTATGGAAAGATTTTGAGCAAGGGGATACAAGTCAAATATAGTGCAATGGTCTCGTAACTATGCTTGTTCAGTCAATATAAATACTTTGTTAACATATAATGCTAAAGAAAGTGGTGAAACAACTGTTGGTTTGGTCACTAGTTATGGGAGTAATACTAAATTTTTTTGTGAATTTGTGCATCAACATTGGGGGACACTTATGTTGGATGACAGGTTAGTGCAAATGTTACCACCAAGAGGTAAGTTTACCTATCAGAGGGGTAAAACTATAGGAAATTATTTGAATCATTTTAGAAGGAATACTTATAAGGGTGGTAGTAAATAATTGTCCCTGGAGGGGTAAGCTATTGGTTGGGTGCTTCCCTTGTGGGAATTGCTCAGCATGTAAATTTGTAGTTAAAACTTCTTTTGCTAACACCCCTTGTGTTTTTGGTATTCGGTGCTTTACTAACTGTGTTTCAGAATGGATAACATACATATTGGAATGTTCTCGTAAAGCATTTTATGTGGGACAAACTTCTAGACAATTTAAATCTGAGATTTATGAACATTTGAGTGGTGTATGAAATAAATGCATGTCTAATGCTTTATATAAACATGTGTCTGTACATTCTACAGCTAAATATAGATTTACAATAACTGACCGAATAAATATTAATAGTTGCAATAAAATGGGGTGGCATAATTTGTTGGACAAAAGGGAAAGTAATTGGATTATTAAACTTGGGACATTGTTTCTACCTGGCCTTAATGATATGTACTAATTGTTTTATTGGAGGGGGGGTTTATATGCAATAAAATGAAGGTATTGTGTACTAGTGTAACCAGCACTAAAGAAGGCTTTGCCGAAACCAGTATGCTGGTGCACTTTGTTGGTGTTGCAACATTTCCTAAATAAAGGATTTTTACACTGCTGTTTGGTGCTGGCCGTCGTTTCTTTTCAGAATTTAAGTAAACCTCCAAAGAACTGAGGCAGGAGGGGATTAGTGCTGGTTACTTTAGAGCATTGGGTCAAAAACGTGCAAATGTGTTGAGAGGCCTTCTGTACTTAAATCTGACTAGTCTTTCCTGACATAGTATCAAAATTTGAGATTATCTACACAGAACCCTAGGCTTCTGAGATCATGAACAGTTTTAAGATTTTACAGTTAACTTGACAAGTATATCAATGCTTTGTTTTCTGCCTCTGCACAGGAATGTTTCACATTTAGTGGCGTTATGAATATATTTCATAGGCTACAACCTAATCTCTAAGCAAAAAGATTTCACTAGAAATGTTCTTGGATATATGCTACAGAGGAACTGGACGTAGCTCAATCAATTTGCTGACTTAATGATCCTGCACTTCTTCGAGTGCAGCTAAACGAGACAAAAATCACCAACGAAATGCAGGATGGCACATTTGTCACACTGCAGCTAATAGATGGTATACCTCTTACAGTAGATTTCACAGTGCTGAATCACTTCCACAATGTGAGATACTGTACCTGTACAGGAAGGAATCTCATACTCATGTAGTACCTTCTACAGTGCAGCTAACAGAACTGAATTACCTGCACTCTGTAGGATGAAGTACTTTCCACAGTGCAGCTAAGAATGAATGACATGTACACTGTACTGTAGGATGTAGTACCTTCCACAATGCAGCTGACAGGAATGAATCTCATACACACTGCAGAATGTAGTACCTTCCACAGTGCAGCTGACAGGAATGAATTGGATACAAACTGCAAGATGTAGTACCTTCCACAGTGCAGTTAAATGGAATGAATCTCCAACTCAATGCAGGATATAGTACCTTCCACTTTGCAGCTAATAAGAATGAATCACATGCAAGAGCAGAATGGGGCAAGTGTCACAGTGCAGCTAACAAGACTGAAATTCATTAAGATTGCAGGATGTACTACCTGCCAGAATGCAGCTAACAAGAATGAATCACACGCATACTGTGGGATGTAGTACCTGCCACAGTGCAGCTAACAGAACTGAATTGCTTGCACACTACAGGATAGAGTGCCTGCCAGGTGCAGCTAATAACACTAAATTTTATGCACACAGCAAACTGAAGCACCTCCACAGTGCAGCTAACAAGATTGAATTTCATGCACATTATAGGAGTGTGCATCTTCCACAGTGAAATTAACAGAAATCAATCACATACACATTGCAGGATGGAATATCTACCGTACTGCAGATAACAGGAACAGATCTGCACACTGCTGTAGCCCTTAAAATACAGAAGATGAAGGCCTGAGTAGCTGTTGTGTTGAACAACTTAGTCAGGATGTTTGTATTTTATCAGGACTGTGTCTACGCCACGGCCTTTGTGGAATATATGCTGTTCACTAGAGATAAACTCACACCTCTCAGGACAGAAGTGGGCTTGCTACTGCACAACTTTTTCCAGTACACTGGCTAATAAGGGAATGAGCTTGTAAAAGCTGTCAGTCTTAATGTTTAAGCTGCAATGTAGAGAGGCAAATTATCCCCCCTCCCCATACATTTCACAAAGTGGTAACTACCATTTCCAGAACAGATTAGCTGATGAGGAATGCAAAATATAAACAAAATGAAAGAAAGCAGAAGATCATGTGAATTTGGTACCTGATTTCACTTCTGCTAATACATATGGGGTTGTCCTTCACAAGAAGGCTACATGTTTTACACAGCAAATGAAAAGTTAAAGGGAGGACGGGAAATCTTACAGATTATTACACTTCAGACTGAATGGCAAAGAGTTTATTACAAGCAGTCCTGTTTTCAGCAACGGTGTGGAAGCATTTATTGAATTTTCTGTCATTTCTAAGGAGGAACTTGAACTAAGGTCAAGATGACACAAAATAAGAACAGCAGATAACCATAAACCAATGGATCCTATTCTAAAAAGTCTTGTAAATGGACAAGGATGCTACATACACACACACACACACACACACACACACACACACACACACACACACACACACACACACACACACACACACACACACACTCCCCTGACAATAGTGACTACCTTTATGCAGGTGTTCTTGAGTTTACTTATATTATAAAATATTTTGTCAAGTCTAGTCTACTTCAGACAACAAACAGCATGTGCCTCTTTTATAAATAACTTAAGGTCAGTTGTTTGCACTAGTGGCAAGTTTTGAGCCCTGACAAAGTTGCTGTAACCAAGGCTAGAGAAGTGGGAGGAGATAGCCAGGACAGGTATGACTGAGGGGAAAAGTAGTTAACTAGCTAGTCACCAACACAAAACACTGCACACCTGTACACTACCCTGCCTGGACTGTACTGCACAGAAACTACAATTTATCACACTGCAGGACAACTGCCTGGTCAACAGCTCTTACGTCATACTCCTGATTTAGGAAAAAAATGTTGTAATAACTTGCATTTTTCCTGGAAAGGAGATACTTCCATAAGGTGATGTCGGCTTTACAAGGCTGGTGTAATGGAAGGAGGAAAAGAGATGCTACTGGCCAAAAACAGGTTAGATTATAACAAGAAACTAAATAAAACAAAGAAAGTTCCTTAATGTTAAAGGTAACCCACATATAACAGGACTTATTTATCTTCAGTTTCTTTATTTTTTACTGAATAGTACTCTTCTAAGACAATTAAGAAAGTATTTAAGGGCATAACCTACACAGGCAAGAGACCTTAAGGATGTCTATAAATTAGGACAACTGGCTAACTTCCTTGCTGCCAGCGTCCTGAAAGTATGTTTAATCATTTGGTTCATCCTGCTGCAAAAACTGAGAAAACTGCTTAAAATGTTAGCCATGATGCTTACATGGTGATATGCTGGAAGATCTAGAAAAATTATCTGAAAAGTCTACTCTTAACAGAATTCTAGTCTTTTCTTAGGTTCAGGTGATCAAACATCCTACAAGGAATCGGGAGAACTTTACTCCTGTTCATAACCCCACTCCCTGCTCATTGGCAAGTGTAGTGCAATATCTGCTGTCCTAGACTCCTTCACAGAAGAGCCATCACCTTGCAGGGAGTCAGGAAATGTTTCTTTCTTGCTCTTAACCGCCTCCCTATTTGCTGACTAATGCAGTGCAATATCTGTTATGCTAGGCTGCTACAAAGATGACCTGCTGTCCTACAAAGCAGTAGGAGATTTTTGGTACAATGACTGCTATGCTTGTCTTACACAGGTGTGAGTTTCTGCACATCTACTATACCTAGTTAAAGGGACATGCTTGGCACACCTGCATCCCCCCACCTTGCCGTTTTTGCACAGAGTGCACTTTTGTGGTCTAACCACAGGAGGCGATGTTGCAGCAGAGTACATATCAGCGTCTCCCCAGGATGGAGAAGCCAGCATATGTCAATTATTCCCACCCCTGTCAAAATGATCTGCTAATTCCCGAGCTGCCAAATGAATCCACATTCTAAACAGAGGAAACAGCACATAATTATTGTTGCTCTCTGACATTTCTGTTTTTCCCCGATATGCACTGCATATATTTTATTAAATAATATTGTTTATCTGAATACCAGGAGGGGAAATTTGAACAGATGGACTGTGTTTAGCTATGGTCCAACTCATAAGAATGGTACAAAATGACAAAGAAATAAACATGAAAACTAAATAATAATAATTCATAATAATAATAAAAAAGAAAAACATAATGCAAGGACATGTAACAACCTGAGCTGTAACTAAGGCCCCTCCAACCCATCACCACGGCTCTTGACTTTCCATGTGCAATGAATCGCCAATGGGTCCCAAAACCCCAGCAATCTAAACTGTCAGTGCATAACAAAAATATAAACAAAATGGTGGCCTGCTCTGGACTTGGCACTATGAACTGACATGTGCATAACCCCACCTCTGTCACCTCAAGTGTGTCTACTGTTAGCTGGCACTGCAGACTTGCCACAAAAGCACTCCAGAACCTTCTAACCCAAGAACATTTATCCACAGCTTTTTGTGTTGAAGCATTTTATTTACCTTGAAGCAATTACAACATCTGCACCAGCTGTGGACTGTGACTGACAGAAAACATTTTATTTATTTATTTTATTTTACATTTGTTGACCAGGAGTGTCCGACTGGGCAAAAGCCCTTTTTCAGTGGAGGCCCGGGGGGAAAAACATAATCTCAAAAATTTTGAGAATGTGAAAATACAGTGACGCCAAGTTTAAAAGTGGTACACATGTCATCTGATGCTGCCAGCTTCATACCAGCAGGATTGTAAAAATTATGCTTGCCAGAGTGGCTTAATTTGAAACTCCTTTTACAGAATAATACATTTCCAATAATCTGATGCACAAGCACTTTCTTTACTTGAAGTTACATGGTGAGGTGCAGCTGTCAATTATCTTTATTAAATAACAATTTCTATTACTTACAAAGGAGAACACCCTGCACTATGCTACAGTTATTGAAAATCCTGATGACGAGATACAGTTTCCTATGAAATAAACAGTTTTAAACTGAACCAACTCCAGCAGCATAGAATGATTAAGCCCTGATTTTAGCTCAGACAATAAATGTTTATTTAGCAACTAAGGTACCTGACGAACTAGCAAGGGAAGAATGAACATAAGCAGCAGCTGCAAGCTCAACCATGCTGTGGAAAGGGAAGTGGCCTTGGCTCACCACTAGGGTAACACATAATTGGAGCACTGTGTGTTGTCTGTACAGCATGCATTACCATTGTGCACATGCAAGAAGGTGAGGGCAGAATGGAAAGGCACACTTCTTGTAGCAGGCAGCATGCAGTGAAGCTCTGGGAGCCACTACAAAGGAGGCAGGTGTACTCTACTGGGGGATGGGTAGGCTCTTTCACAGGACCAGCTAGCCTGCTCCCTACTACCTGAGCCTCACTGCTGGGGAATGGATGGATTGATAGGGCTACCTGGACAAGAACAAATAGGCAGTAATGCTCTCTCTCACCTAGTCTGGGGATACCACGCTCCCACCCTGCAGAATCAAAGGGTAATTTGACGGCAGGCAGAGGAGACATTGACAGAGTCTCTACAGAGAGGGAAAAAGTTTTAAGCTAACAAATAAATAATATATAAATAAATATATACACAAAAATCATACAATATCCTTTTGGTTGTATTTTTGACAGAAGTGTGCAATTACAGTTCAACATACTGCTGTTTGGTAAGCATCCATTTATTAATGTGAGTGCCTGGTTCTGTGTATATTTGTATCTTTTTTTGGGTTACAGATGAAAGTGGGCTACACAGATCACTCTATGTTGGGCTTTCAAAAAATGAATGCTTCTATAACTATTTCTGTATATAAAAATTTGAGTTGTGGGCTAACCTACAAACTTGTTTGCCTAATATATATATTTGAATAATCTCTCTAATGCAAAGATATTTATTCTGTGCCTTTGTGTTTAACATATTCACTGCACCCAGGCATGGATGAAGAAAACCTTGCCAGTTGGTATGTATTCAGGAAGTGTGGTAACATGCCCCAAAGACAAAGATAAATTAAAAGGATGACCAATTTATGCAAATATGGTCAGGGAGGGGCAGCCTCTCACTCAAAGAACTCTAATCTCATAAAATATGACCTCCGTAAATGAATACTGATTTGCTGATACTTTTAGGAGGTTGCTTCACAGTCAGACGTGTAGCTGGTAAATTGTGAAATGTTATGAGGTACAGAGTCATTTCTACTATGTGAAATACCTACTATGCACACACACTCACACCAGTATGTGACACATTGGTCAGTATGTGTCATGGTGATCAAAAACTACAGCCTATTCAGTGAAAAATCAGGCATGTAATAAAATGTAATAGTGTACACATAAGGAACATATAGGACAATAGGAAGTTTTTTTCTGGATTACAACAGCTATTTGTTCGTCTATTTAGGAGCAAGTCAAGGTAATTAAATTAGTTTTATTAGAAAACTAAAGATCTGCACAAAAACAAATTAGTGTTTAATCTATACATACTAAAATGTAGCTCATTAATTGTCAACTGATCCTTTATCAGGCGTGGAATTAATAAAACAGATGATTAAGCTGAAAGTCACGTTTTAGAACAGTGTGGCTGAAACACCTTGTATTGCCACTGTTCCAGGACACGTGCACCTACTTATAATATTAGTTCTTAATCTTAAAGCCAACTATGTGATGCGATAGCATTCCAGTGCTTAACAGCTGCCACAGCGAATGCCAAATTCTCCTGCTCATTTACGCATTCTAGGAACACAAAATCATTACTCAGGTTTCAGTTCTCTGGCAAGTTCATAAATGGTTAAAACATTTCTAAGGTACTGCATGGGCTGTAAAGTATTTTGTGAGAAAGTCTGCTATGTTGTTTTTACATGTGCTACGTAAGAGAAGCAAAAGGCAATGGCGTACAAGGCCAGCAGAAGCAGTGGCAAACATGGTCATTCTGAGGCTATTTGGCCACAGTCACTTTGCCTTAAAGTAACACACTCTGCTTTGCAATAACATTTGTAACAGAGTATTAAAATTTTTAATGGTGACGAGCAGTCTTTTGTTGTGTGTTAAGTCTAGCTTTCCATTAGTTGTTACAAATTCCTTTCCTGACACAACCAGCAAAGGTCAAATACTGCTCCAGCTGCTTCCGACAGACAGATGTAACAAGGAAGAACCTGCATTTGTTTTGCAGCTGAGGTCCGATTTTTAGAGCCACTATCATCACTTAGCTCCCAGGTCTCGCTCTAATTTATACAGAAGACATCTGGTTTTGGTTGCATTTAGTATTAGATCTGTCACTTACGTGTTTTTTAAAATGTGGCTTGTGCTGGTTATGGTTTGTACTGCTAGAGAAAACTAACAGGGCAGTACAACCTACATATTAAGTTAGACTGGTGTCTCTACACTGTTCTGTCACACACAACTCAAACAGAAAACAACAAGGACCTATCAAACACCCATAGATCCCATTACTACGCAAGATACTGCAGACACCCAATTAACTATCGGGTCACTGGAGTTAGGAAACTCAGCAGCTGTTTTGCAATTAGCTTTAGTCAAGCCTTGACCTACAGTTAGGATGACAAACTAACCATGGGGAAATATCTTCAATAGTTACAGAAATTTAAAAAAATGAAGAACTGCACCCAACCAAGAATTAGTCCTTCTTCGAATATGTCATTGGTTTAATCAAAACAAACGCCATGTTCACGGCATGACACAGTCTCATGCAAGACTAAGAACTGAAAACATGTACAGGAAACTCAACAACGGAAATATACTGTTGATGCAGTGAATTTTTGCATAACTGGGTCTAAGAGCGACACAAAAGGAAATGGGCCTGCAATCTTTAGTCCTTCGATGCATCCCGGATTCATAGGTTAGTACTAGGCTATTGGCCCTAGGGCCTATATACAAGCCTAGCCAAAGGGTACCACCCAAGAAAATTATTTTCCTGTGCCCCTGTCAAGCAGAGCCACAGAAGTGATCCCTGGGGTGAATTTCCTATCTCCCATCCAATCATCAAGATTTTTCTTGAAGAGTGCTAATGAGGAGCTTTGTTTGATATAGATAGATAGATAGCTTCTTCCAAAGTATGGGAAGTCTCTGGGACAGGAATCTATCCCTCCAGCATGTTCTGTTTATTGTGGTGACAAGGTTTAGGTCACTAGAGCGTGTAGCTCGGAGGGATTGGGATTTCTTTAAGTGGAGGTTGTCCAACAGCTCTGGATATTACATATCTTTGTATGTTAGGCAGAGATCGCTTCTGAGTAGGCGGTATGCGAAGGAGTAAAGCTGGAGTTTTTTGAGATGGTCTGCGTAGGGCATCTGTTTGAGGCCAGTAATCCTCTTTGTGAGGTATTTCTGTGGCCTTTCCAGTTGTTGTAGATGTCTTGTGAGGTACATACCAAAAGGGGCGTTGTACTCTACAATGGGTCTAATGAGTGATGAGTAGAGGGGAACAATGACGTCTTTTTTCCAGGATGAGAAACCTTTTGTGATGAGGTGTGCCATGTAGAAGGATTTCCTGACTACTGTGGCGATGTGATTATCAAAGGAAAGACTACTGTCCACCTGTGTCCCAAGGTCTCTCATCACACTTTCGGTGTTAAGAAGACTACCGTCTATGTGGTAGTTCATGGGTACAGAGTTTTTACCAAAAGGGATGACAATGCACTTTTTGGCATTGATCTTGAGGCCATGGCTTTGACACCATGCATCTGTCTCAGTGAGGCCCTTTTGTAGGATGTGCACATTATTAAGAGTTTTGATTATGGCTCCTAGTTTGCAATCATCTGCGAACTTTGTTAGCAAAGACCTTCTGTGTTAGCTTGTACTTCAGAGAAGTAGATACCAAACAGGAGAGGCTCTAGGACTGAACACTGTGGTTCTCCACTTGTCACTGGTCTGAATTTGGATTTAGAGACTGCTACTTTCACAGTGTGTCAGTGAGCCAGTTGGCAACCCATCTTGTGACATAGGGATTTATACCTAGTTTAGTGAGTTTATCTATAATTCCAGAGTGGTGGATGGTGCCAAAAGCCTTGGCGAGATCTACATAGGCTGTGTAAACCACCTTACTCTCATCTACGGCTTTGGTGACTGCTTCAAAGAAGACTATCAGGTTTAGGAGACATGATCTGCCTTTTACAAACCTGAACTGGGTAGGGTCCAGAGTTTGGAGATTACCAATATCATTGTTTATAAGTTCCATGATGATACATTCCATAGCCTTGCAGACCAGGCTCGTCAGGCTAATGGGGCAGTAGTTCCCAGGGTCCATGGTGGCTCCCCCTTTGTGGAGTGGGATAACTGTTTCTGTGTGCCACTCAGTGGGCACAAAGCCTGAGGTGAGGCTATGATTGAACATGGTACTTAGGTGGGGTGCCATTTCATTCTATAGTTCATGTAGAATGCAGCCTGGAATGTTGTCAGGTCCCATGAATGTTGTGTTCTTGGCTTTGGAGAATGTGTTTTTTACCTGTGCAGCCGTGATTACAGGAACTTTGTATTCTTCCGGTATACAGATGGGCCCTTTATGGGGTGAGAGAGGGGTAAAGTTAGCACTGAACCTATCCACCAGGATGATGGCAATATCAGTTGGTTCTGTATATTTAGTGCCATTGTGCTATAACTCAGAGCAGATCTGAGTGTCGCCATTGAGATTCTTGACATAGCTATAGAATGCTTTGTGGTTGTCTTTAGAATCAGTGGCGATTTTGTTTTCATAACTAGCTTTGGAGGATTTTATGAGGGATCTCAGCTTCTTACTGAGGCTGACCACAGAGTTCCTCCAATCATGGGATTTTACTCTTTTTTGCAAGCTTCTTTCTTCTGTTGTGGAGTTTGTTTATGGCAGGGGACCACCAGATTGGCTTCCTTTTTTTGGAGGATAGCATCTTGGTTCTGTTAGGGATTGCACGATCCATGCACTCGTGTAAGTGCTTATAAAGTGCATTTGTATAGGATTCAGCAGTTGTACCTCTATTGTCTGTCAGCATGGGTGTCGTGAAGTTTGCCACTTCTGTCTTAAGAAGCGTGAAGTTAGCTTTGGAGAAATTTTTTACTGTGGTTTCCCTAATGGGGGTGGGGGTGGGATGTGGATGTCTAGGGTGATTTGCTTGTGGTCGGATCTAACCAACAAGGAAATGACCTCTGGTGTGGAACACTGGTTGCCCATGTTGGTAATGACCAGGTCTAGGATATTGCTGCCCCTGGTGGGGGTCTGGATAAGTTGATCCAAGGCATTGGAATTTATGAATTCCAGAAAATGTTGAGCACAAGAGTTGGTACATGAGTAGTTTTCCCAGTTAATGGTGGGGTAGTTGAAATCACCCATTATTAGGGTGTTAGGTTGGACCCTAATATTTTCCAGTGCATCAAGAAATGAGCAGTGGGAATCCTGGGGCATGGTGGGGGATCTGTAGCAAGCTACAATTTGGACTGCGGTCTTGCCCAGAGTTAGTTGCACTTGGATAATCTCAGATGCATTATGCTGAGCAACTAGCCTGGAGGTGTGGATATCCTTAATGAATATGGACACGCCTCTGCTTTTAGTGCTTCAGTCCAGGTTAGGTGGCCGAAAGGTGTGGTATGAATTATAGCCTGGTAATGCAGTGGTGTTCTCTGGAGCCTTGAACCAGGTCTCTGTCACTGCACAGATGTTGATGTTCTCCATTTTAAGGAGTGCCTCGAGTGAGTGCATTTTGAGGTTTAGACTTCTAGCATTAAGTAGCATTACCCTCAGATTTTGCTTGCTTGTACCTGTTACGATGGTGAATTTGTCATTTGAATCTTGCCTAAAAATGGCACTATAGGGGTGGCAAGAGCCTTAGCCAGTATCCAGAATCCCAAGGGTGACAGGTGCAGGCCATCTCTGGCAAAGCATCATGGTTTATCGATCATATCATCCCAGGCAGACAGATACTGCATCCCCTTAGAATGACACCAGAAGCTTAGCCAATTGTTGAAGTCAGTCATTATGTCCTTGTACTGTGGTATCATATTGGGTGATGGCAGGATGCTACTCACGGCTAGGGTCATACCTGCCTGGGCCACAAGATTGGAAAGCTCCTCCATGTCTCTTTTCATGTAGTCCAGGGAGGTACGTCTCAGGTCATTCACACCAGCATGGACAATGACACAGTCATATTTGTACTTGTTGTGGAGTGACCTGAGTGCATGCATTATGTGGTGGATCCTGGCACCTAACCGGCAGCTGACACTACCTTTCTCCTTGTTTAGCCTGGTGAGTGGAACATCCATGTGCCTGACTATAGAGTCACCTATGACTAGAGTGTTGGATACGTTGTTATGCCTTATGGGCTGTGGTTGAGTGGTACTGAGTTTGTGGGCTATGTGTCATTTGGGTTGTGTTGGGGGGGGGTGGAGGTTGCTTGCGTTTCTGCTTTGGAGGTCCCCGTTTCTTGGATAGATTTTTTTTTGAGAGCCTCCGTGAATGTAGGTGTGTGTTTTGTGTTTCTATGTTTCACTGATGAAGAATTATCAGCACTCCTTTCAGACTTAGAGTGCTATCCATTCTTTAAGAAAAGAAGCAATTGTTCAGGTCATGCTGTAGCTACAGAAGGGACAGTCATTTGTGTAAGCTTTGGGAGTAGTACATCCACTGAAGGGAAGCTTTGCTATTTACCATTCAGCTTTCTAAAATACTGCAGGACAAAGAGTGACTTTTTTTTTCTTTTGCCAGGGGGTAGATGGTAAGGGGCAAGTGTCCTTATCTCATACATGGAAGCTGAATGAGAAAGTATATGATGGTTGCCAGAGGACCAAGTATATGGCTGTTGCTGATCTAAAGAAAAGCTTCAAATATTCAGCTCTCTGGTCTTGGGGCTTGGTATCAAAGGGGCCCACAAAATAAATGTATGCTAACACACCATCACAGACCAGGTCATTACCCTTTTGGCAGAAAGACC